>NC_142808.1:47149957-47196984 GCF_049724085.1 Artemia sp. Qi Xiang Cuo | reverse complement strand
GTACTTCCTTCTCTACTGACCCCTGTGATGCTTTTGAGCAATTTAGTAGCATCATAACTACTGCATGTGACAAAACTTGTCCGCTGAAGACACTCAGACAGAGACCAAATATGCCGAGAAAACCATGGGCCGATGAAGAGCTAGTTAACTTATTTGAACAGCGTGACACTGTGTTTCAGGATTATCTGAGATCTTCAAAGGAGGAAGATAATGCTTATTTTCAACAGCTTCGGAATATGGTGAACTCAATGAAAAGGAAAAAAAAAGAAACAATATTACTCGGCACTTTTTGAGGAAAATAAACCAGATCTGAAAAGAACTTGGAAAGTTATGAATGAACTGGTTTGCGGGTGTCGGAGAACTCAAGACCTTCAAATTGAAATCGAAGGAATGGTTGTAGAGGATAGACAAGAGCTGTGTGACAAGTTTGGTGATTATTTTACTAACATTGGAACGAAGATACAAGTGGAAACTAGAAATTCCCAAGCTCTTGTTGGTAGCAACTTTGGTGCTGATGGGAGGGGTGAGGGAACGGATATAGAATTTCGTCCCTGTGACTTATATGAATTAACAAAGATCGTCAGCTCGATTGGATCCAACAGTGCCGGGTTAT
The DNA here is from genome assembly GCF_049724085.1 of Artemia sp. Qi Xiang Cuo. Classification (NCBI taxonomy): domain Eukaryota; kingdom Metazoa; phylum Arthropoda; class Branchiopoda; order Anostraca; family Artemiidae; genus Artemia; species Artemia sp. Qi Xiang Cuo. The sequence continues at coordinate 47,196,371 of NC_142808.1, read as the reverse complement.
ACGGTGTTAACCTGAAGACTATTCGATCAATTCTGGTGTACATTATTTCTGTGCTAGTGCACCTAATAAATATATCAATGGAGAAGGGAATAATTCCAAAATTATTGAAAACAGTAAATATTCTCCCTCTCCACAAAGGGGGCACTCAAACGGATATATCAAACTGGAGGCCTATTTCTATTGTGCCAGTGTTTTCAAAAGTTCATGAAAAAGTCATCCATGGAAGACTTTATAATTACCTCACGAGCCTGCATGCATTTTATGACAGGCAGTTTGGATTCCGGAAGGGCCATTTGACTTCGCATGCTGTGCAATATCGTTTAGAAAATATTAATTTAGCTTTGGAAAAGGGTGAATATTGTACTAGTATTTTTATAGATTTTAAAAAAGCGTTTGATACCGTTGATTTTAGTATTTTTTGGATAGATTAAGGGATTGGGGTGTCAAAGGGAGATGTTTGGATTGGTTTAGTTCGTATTTAAATGATAGGTCAGTTAGGGTAAATCTAGGGGAGAAGTTTTCTAAGTTTTTTCCTGTTTCTTGTGGAGTTCCCCAGGGTTCCGTCTTAGGATCCATGTTGTATTTAGTGTATGTTGACAGTATGCAGTTTTATATTCCTTGTGCGTCTATGACATCTTTCACAGACGATACAGCACTTGTTGTGACAGCGAAGACTCTTGAAGAATTGGTCCAGAAAGCAAACAGAGCTCTGCAAGGGTTGAGTGACTTTGTAGGCATTAGCTTACTAAGCATTAATGCGGCAAAGAGTAGCTGTATTCTTTTTAGTTGGACTGGTGTATCCCCAAATCTTCCCAGTGAAATAGCAATAAATGTTGATGAACTAAAGCGGGTTGAGGAAGTGCGTTACCTAGGATTCATTCTCGATCAGAACCTCATTGGAGAAGAGACGGTGATGTGGTTCCGTGTAAGGTAGCCCGTGGCCCAGGGATTTTAAGATGTTTTCAACATTTTTTACCTTCTCATATTTTAGTTCTTTTATACCATTCTTTGATTGCGCTGTATATAAATTATGGATGTATGATTTGGGCTAGTAATTTTACGTGCAATTTTAAACGAGTGGAGATTCAGCAAAATAAAGCAGTGAGATTAATTGGTAAGTATGATACAGGAGTTTTAAATGAAGAGTCGATTTTTAGGAAACTTAGGATTTTGAATGTAGGTCAGATTAGAGATTTTCAGATTGGTATTTTTGTGCTTCAGAGTTTGAATAGTTTAGCGCCTGATGTTTTTAGTAATTTTTTTAGTTTTAACTCATTTTATCAAGGATATACTACGAGAAATGCTGGAGACCTATAAAGTGAGCCAAGAAGTACGGAGCGTTCTAGCCATGTGGCAATGCACTCGGGTCCGGTGGTCTGGAATACTTTTCCAGACTCAATTCGAGAAGTGTAAAGTGTCCCGCAATTTATAAACTGGTTAAAGAAGCTTCTCCTTGCGGGTGGTTGGTGAGTGCGGGGCTGGAAGACGAGAGAGGACAAATTAAGTAATTTTTTTTGTTCGGTTATTAATATATTCGTTTTATTATATTATTTTTTTATTATTTATTTATTTTTCTTTTTATTATTTTTTTTCTTATAATTTATTAGTCAGTAATTATGTTTATTATCTCTTTTTTTATTGTTATTTCTTTGTGTTTATTTCAGTGATGATTTGGTTAGTTTTGTAATTTAGTAAATGTGTACTGGTTGCGTTTTGCAAGCATATATGTGCTTTATTTGTAACCAGTCGTATTTTTAGTAAAGTTGTTGAATCTTGAATCTTGAAACACGTTCTTGTTAAGGACCGGCTCTCAAAGGTCCTTATGGTGGGTAAAAATATTTCTATTTTGTTCAATATGAAGCTTGAGACTCTAGCCCTTAGGTAAAGCGTACGCTAGGGTACCAAGAATAAGTTAATTTTAAGGTACTATATCTCTAAAATGAGGTCTTACGAGGACCAAAAACTTTATTACCTTTGATGTACTTTAGACCTAGTGTGCAAGAAACACAGAAATAATTGTCTTCCCAAAAAATAAAGTATTGAAAAGGGCCAAAACAGGCCAAAAAACTTTTTTCATGAAGAAAGCCCTACAATATTCTATAAAAAATTTGACATTGATCGGTTTGAACAATCCTAAAGTCTGAAATGAGACCTATGGTTTGGTTTACAAAAGAAATGGGGCTCGAAAAAAGGTAATATTTTTCTCAATGACTTGAAGTTTTGCTTGCAAGTCACACGACTAAATTCTACTATTTAAATTAGAAGTGGTTGTATATGTTGTTTATATATTCATTTTTTTTAAAGGCTCCATATTTTCTGGGAAAATTGGCATCCAGGTATTTTTTGTCTTAAAAACAATCTAGATGGATCACAAGTTTGAGAGAATTCGTTAGCAGCCCTAATTCTGGAAAAAAATCTAATGGGTGTCGTCATATTTATTAGCACTTTTCAAGAGCATAAAAACGTCATTTTTGTCTCAGGAGTGGCTGTATCATTTTTAGTGTCAATGACACAGGCAAAACTACAGAAAACATGGTCAAGTTTAAATTTTACAAAGGGATTTTTCAGCAGTTTCATAATACCTAGTGGACACAAACGTAAATTAAAAATTGCTGAATATAAACAAAAAACTCACCATCAAACGAGACAAGATCAAGAGGCCTGTGAAATGTAAATTCACAATGGGTGAAAATAAAAAACCTAAACTACCATATATGACAAGACCAATCCAAACAACAAGTAATGATGTGTTCTGAAGCTGTCTTTATTTTCTATAAAAAGTTGTGAACATATTTCTTGTGGTGCGTTATTCTTAAAACCGTTTTAATACAAAAATCTTATAAAAACAACGTACATTACTATAAGTTACATCGTTAGTACTTTAGTCGCATGTGCCGGAATATCAATTTGGCGGGCTATTAGAAACTAAAGAAAATTAGAAACCCCTTCACTGGAGGCTGTAACTCGTAATGATGTAGACACAGTAGAATATCATATAAGAACGGAGTGGACCCAAGCACAAAATATTTTTTTGAATATCACTTTTAAATTGTGCTGCATTAGAAAATGAACAATTCATAGTTGAGGACTTGCTACCAGGGTGCGAGGCTTTACATGTTGCCATCCATCAAATAAACTTAGAAATTGTTAAGTTACTGCTTTCAGGTGGGGTGTCTGTAGATGCTAAGGATAAGGACGGGTGAGAGCCTGTACATTATGCTATACGTGGAGGTAACTTAGAAATTTGTTAAGGTACTACTTTCAAGTGGTGCATCTGTAGATGCTAAAAGCAAGGAAGGGAGGAAGCCTTTACATTTTGCCACCCTTGGAGGTAACCTAGAAATTGTGAAGTTACTGCCTTCCAGTGGTGCATCTCTAGATGCTAAAGATGCTGATGGGTGCGAGCCTTTAATTTATGCCACTATTAGAGCTAACCTAGAAATTGTTAAATTACCTCTTTCAAGTGGTGCATCTGTAGATTCTAAGGATGAGAATGGGTGGACACCTTTACATTATGCTATCGAAATAGGAAATATCTCAGTGACGGAATATCTCATCGAAAAATGAGCTAACCTCAATTTGAGGACTTTTAATAATTTGCATAGAACACTTCTACAAATGGCTGCTGTAAAAGGCTATTTAGATATTTGTTGTTTACTAGTTTCCTGGGGTGCAAAAATAAATTGCTTGGATTTAAATGATATGACAGCCTTATTGTTAGCTTTGTTCCAGAGAAACTTTGCCGTAGCTGAATTTCTTTTACTAAGCAAAGGATATCGGAATCTTGTCTTCGATATTGATCGATACCAGTATGACCATCTTGTCACAGCACTCTTTTCTAATTCCAGGACTGGCAGTTGAGTAGCCTTTTGGGACTTGACAAAAAACTGATGTCTGGTGTTGTTGTTGGAAATGAACGTGTACAGATTTTGGAATAACGAAAAAAATGAGCCAATAGTCCCAACCCCTTCAACGCAGTTTGCAATGACCAAATTTAGTCTATGCGCATGGCAATGAATGTATATTGCTTGTGGCGCTTTCGCTCTCAGTCGTACTTGAACACCAGAGAAGGGTCCGTTCATCACGCTTACTCCGTCGTAGCACGGAGCAACGCAATAGTTCCAGTCGAGACCAGGTTTCACCACTGTGTCGTGAATGAAGCTGGCTAAACTCTCAGCATCCAGGCTTTTCATATGGTAGCATCCTATTCGTCTTTCTCGTACTTTTCCCTCGTACCCCAGAAGAATGGCGAGCTGTTCTTTCTTCGAATTATCTTTCCTCTCGTCGACAAGAACAGCAAAGTATTTGGCACGCTTAACTTCTTGCACTATTGTAGACCGAAACCTAGATCGTTAACTGAAATTAGATCATTCTGGTATTTGTGGGACGTATAGTGGCCGTATCGTCTTTGTAGCTTGTTGAAAAGTGTGGGAGAATACTCGACGAGAAGATTGCAAGTTTCGACGAAATGTCCTTTGTTTGCCGAAGATTCAGTCTCATGGTGGCCGCGAAAGGCTGTACCCAGTCACCCCAGTAGGGCCGTTACTTTCAGTAAAGCCTTTTCGTGTTCCCTGTTTTCATTCATCTCCTTATTCCTGTCCATTGACAAAACAGATGTGATGGGTTGCATCTCCTTGGCTTGTATAGCTTTGAACTACGTCCACGAAACTGCACTGTCCCTGTGGCAGTCACTTTTCGCATGCTCTTCTAGAACGCTTGAGATGTCCTTCCATCTTCTAATGCCGGTCTCGATGAAAGGCCTTCCCCCGTATCTCTGTCCGTGAAGGATTGACGTGCCACCAAAGTGTCTGCAGCAGAAACAGAAAACCAAATTTTCCTTAACTGAGTTCTCAAGCCAAGGATGCTTTCCATAATACGAAATATTAAATGACCGTCTTAGCTTGCCGTTTGCTGAAACCTGTGCACGGTACCTTAGCAGCTGTGGTTGATATGGATGGTCATGGGAGGATGAAGAAATATTATTAGGACCACTTGAACGATGGTGCTCTTCATCTCGAGTCGTATCCCGTCCAGATTGTGTCTCTTGAGCAGTGACAGGCGCAGTGTCTCTTTGAGTCGTCTTGTTTTCTACTAGCTCGGTCTGACCCACCACCACGTCCTTCGAAGGACCCAAAGCGACAGCAATGAATTGTTCGGGTGCTGAGTCAGGCCCCTGAAAGATATACCCAAAGTTTAAAAGCCACTCTCGTACTTTGAAGCACTATTGAACTCATTTTAAACATTTAAACAGTTGCTTTTTTTAGTATGTTAAGTCAAAACTGCGTAGCAGTTTCCGCTTTGGGCACAGCAGTTCGGGTAAAATAGTGCTAGAACCCCTCCATGGTGTGACAGTTTACTAAAGTATATCGAACTTCGGAAAAAAAACAGGAAATTTCAGCAAAGCCAAAGAGGGTGTTTTTCGGATAATTATACATGCGTTGATCCTTATCTACCCGTAAAGACAATAATAGAAACTTTGGGCTTAATGCAATAGCAACCCAAATCGCAAAAAGCCTTTGCAGTAGTCCTTGAATGAATGATTCGGATGTCATGACAGATCGCAAATAAGCTGAAGGTGCGTTCAATTTGCTGTAGTTTCTGTTACGTCCTTCTCCGTTTTGGGCTTGTTTGCATTTTTTCTGCGATGTTCTCCCATTTAGCCCGAAGAACTACTGATAATATGACCGCCAAACAGGTTCATAATTTTGGACCAAATGGCAAAACATGAAGCGTGACTACAGCAAAAAAAAACGAAAAAAACGACAATCTTTGGCCTATGCCCCTCAACCCATGTAGCATTCTTATCCATAAAATTAACAGAACTGCCAAACTGTGTGTTTCCATCAATAAAAAAAAAAGAAAGAAAAGAATAAAAACGACAATCTTTGGCTTATGCCGCTCAACCCATGTAGCATGGTTATCCAAAAAATTAACAGTGCTTTGCAGAAGAAAAAAGAACAAAACAAAACAACATAGAGGTAATCTTAATCAAACGGTTCGTGGTAACGAACTGTAAGTAAGAGGCGATCCGGCTCAATGGTAAACTCTAGAAAACGGGTTTTTGATACCAATAGATACATCAAAAGAATAAAATTTCAATGCTGATTTCAAATATATAACTTTCATCAAGTTTAGTGCTGCCCATCAAAAGTTACGCGCCTGAGAAAATTTAGTTGATTTTCAAAAAAGGGGGAAAGATCCCCTAAAAGCTATACAGTTTTAGTGAAAATCACACCATCAGATTCAGCGTATCATAGAACCCTACTATATAGGTTTCAAACACCTATCTACAAACATGTGGAATTTGGTATTTTTTGCCAGAAGATAGATCACGGATGCGTGTTAATTTTTTTTTTTTTTTTTTTTTTCCCAGGGGTGATCATATCGACCAAGTGGTCCTAGAGTATCGTGGGAGGTCTCATTGGAACGGAAATTAAAAGTTCTAGTGCCCTTTATAAGTGACCAAAGAAAATGGAGGGCAACTAGGCCCCCTCCCACGCTCATTTTTTTCCCAAAGTCAACCGATCAAAATTTTGAGATAGCCATTTTGTTCAGCATAGTCGAAAATATGATAACTATGTCTTTTAGGATGACTTAATCCCCGAAGTCCCCGGGGGAGGGCTAAAAGTTATGAACTTTACCCAATGTTAACATATAGTATTGGTTATTGGGAAGTATGCAGAAGTTTTCAGGAGGGCTTTTTTCTGGTGGTGGGGGGGGGTCGGAGGTCGGGGGTTATGTTGGAGGACCTGTCCATGAAGAATGTTTTCATAGGGAAAGGGATATTGCCATGAAGGGGGCACCGGACTTGCCAGCATTATTTATTGGTTATTGGGAAGTATACAGACATTTTCAGGAAGGATTTTTTTTGGAAGGGGGGGGCTGGAGGAGGGGCTTACTCTGTAGAATCTTTCCGTGGAGGATGTTTCTTTGGAGTAAGATACATTTCCATGAAGCGGGTGCCGGATTTCCAAGCATTATTTAAAAAACGATCAGAAATTAAATTAAAAAAACAAGATTTTTCAACTTAAAGTAAGAAGCAACAATAAAACTTAAAACGAACAGAAATTATAATGTATATGAGGGGGTTCTCTCCCAAGTCTATACCTCGCTTTTTACGCTACAGTTTTTTTAGTGCTTTCAAAAGAGCTATCTATTCTAATTAAACGGCCTTTGTGATTCAGAGGTTTGTGAATTAAATTTTTTTTACTTTTAAGATAATGAGCGTGGTATTGAATACGGGGAGAACCCCCTCATATACATAATAACATATACGTAATAAAAAAAAAACAATAAAAAAAACAAGCGATACGGCTCAATAGTAATCGAAACTTCTAAAAACGGAATTTTGATGCCAATAAATGTATCAAAAGAATGGGTTTATAATGCTGATTCTAAATATGTAAATTTCATTAAGTTTAGTATTACTCATCAAAGGCTATGAGCCTGAGAATATTTACCCGATTTTTTAAAGAGGGGGGAAACATCCCCTGCAAGTGAAAGAATTTTAATGAAAATCATACCGTCAGATTCAGCGTATCAGAAAACCCTATTACATAGGTTTCAAGCTCATATCTGCAAAAATGTGCAACTTTGTATTTTTTGCCAGAAGAAAAATATACGAATATAGAAGTTAGTTACGTAAGGTAATTTGTAAATTACGTCATAACCAAATTTAGAAACATCCATTTAGCAAAAGAAAAGCACAATTTTTATGCAAATTTTGTTTACTTATTCAATGACGGTGAGCCAAAATAAAAGCTGCATTAACTAAAAAACGATCAAAAATTAAATAAAAAAACAAGTTTTTTAAACTGAAAGTAAGGAGCGACAATAAAACTTCAAATGAACAGAAATTATTCCGTATACGAACGGGGCGGTCCCCTCCACAACGCCGCGCACTTTGTGCTAAAGTTTGACTCTGTCTCACAACTTTATTTTTTAAAACAATAAAAAACTTTAGCGTAAAGAGCGAGGCGTTGAGGAGGGGACAGCCCCTTTCATATACGGAATAATTTCTGTTTGTTTTAAGTTTTAATGTCGCTCCTTACTTTCAGTTTTAAAAGCTTGTTTTTTTTTATTTAATTTATTGGAAACCAGGTCTACTGCAAATCCGGTATTATTTTGTATTTATTATTTTTAAGTAAAAGGCTAGTTAATTTTAAAGATAACTATACTGTTATGGTTGAGGGGCAATAATTTTTCTTTTATTAAAGAAGAATTAAATGACAGAAAAAAAGGAAAGATCTAAGAAGAAAACTAGAAAGTAAAAGAGGCTACCTAACTTCTGAATTAGCTTTTTTACAACAATAAAAAATAATTAGCTTTTTTTAGCGCCATAGGAAGTTCCCAAAGAGACTAAGCTGGTCAACTGATAATTCCTTTGAGGTGACTTTTGGCGTTTTCCTAGCAGGTATAGTTTGAACATAATACCCTCAGTCGTTCTTGGGATACTGCTGAGATGCCTTATTGGGAATTAGCATTATCACAGTGCATTTTGATTAATTTAATCTTAAGGCAACATTTAGTTTTAAAACATAATGGTCAAATGGGAGGGTGGGCGTGTGAGGGTGGGAGTGGAAAGGGCATTAGTTGCCCTCCAATCACTTTCGACAATTAAAAAGGACATCAGCCGTTTCTATTTTTAATCGAATGAGCTCTTTTCGAAGTTCCCGTGACAACTCCTTCGATACGAAGTGCCCTGATCTAAACAACAACAACAAAAAATATCACTAATCACTTTCGACTATTAAAACGGGTAATAACCCTTTGAATTTCAAATCGAATGAGCCCTTTTCAAGTTTCTACGACAAAGATTTCAATAAAACCTAATATGCCCCAAGGGTATAACTTATAACCCTTGCCCTGAGGGTTGTGGGGGAGAGTCCTCCTCAAAAACATATTTTCTATCTGGAAATCAACTACGCTGAACAAAATGACTATCTCAAAATTTTGATTGAATGTGTTTGGGGAAATGATGGGTGTGGGGGGGGCTAGTTGCCCTCCAATCACTTTCGACTATTAAAAAGGGCACTAGCCCTTTGAATTTCCAATCGAATGAGCTTTTTTGAAGTTTCTACGACAGCACCCTATATAAAAACCTTATATGCCCCCAGGGCATAACTTAAAACCCTTGCCCTGAGGTTTATGGAAGAGTGTCCTTCTCAAAAACATATTTTCTATCTGGAAATCAACTACGCTGAACAAAATGGATATCTCAAATCTTTGATTGGATGTGTTTGGGGTAATGATGGGTGAGGGGGGGGGGGGGGGCTATTTGCCCTCCAATCACTTTCGACTATAAAAAAGGGTACTAGCCCTTCAAATTTCCTTTCGATTGAGCCTATTTTGAAGTTTCTACGACACAGCCTTCTAAAAAACCTTATTTGCCCCCAGGGCATAACTTAAAATCCTTGCCCTGAGGGTTTTGGGGGAGTTTCCTCCTCAAAAACACATTTTCTATCTGGAAATCAACTACGCTGAAAAAAATTGCTATCTCGAAATTTTGATTGGATGTGTTTGGGGCAATGATGGGCGTGAGGGGGGGGGGGGAGGGCTAGTTGCCCTCCGATCACTTTCGACTACTAAAAAAGGCCCTAGAACTCTCGATTTGCAATTGAATGAGCCCCTTTTGAAGTCTCTACGACGACCCCTTCGTTATGAAGTGCCTTGCTCTAAAGTAAAAAATAATATATGGTACATTGTGCCAACATTGTTCTTATATGCCCTCAGGGTATAACTTAAAACCCTTGCCCTGAGGGTTGTGGGGGGGAGTTTCCTCCTCAAAAAGATATTTTCTATTTCGAAATCAACTACGCTGAACAAAATGGATATCTCAAAATTTTGATTGGATGTGTTTGGGGGAATGACAGGCGTGGGGGAGGGCTAGTTGCCCTCCAATCACATTCCACTATTAAAAAGGGCACTAGTCACCCCAATATCCAATCAAATGAGCCCTTTTCGAAGTTTCTACGACAACGCTTTCAATAAAGACTTTATATGCCCCCAGGGCTTACCTTAAAACTCTTGCACCGAGGGCTCTGAAGGGGTTATACTCGTAAAAGACAAAATTTCCATAACTTTCAACTACGTTGAACAAAATAGATATATCAAATTTTTAATTCGATATTTTTGAGGAAATGGTGGGCGTGAGAGGGGCGTTAGTCACTATCCAATCACTTTCAACCATTAAAAAAGACACTAGCCCTTTCAATTTCCAATTGAATGAGCCCTTTTGAAGTTTCTACGACAATGCTTTCAATTAAAACTTTATATGCCCCCAGGGCATTACTTACTACCCTTGCCCTGAGGGCTATGGGGGAGGGGTTTTCATCCTTAAAGACCCAATTTTCAAAACTTTTAACTACGTTGAATAAAATGGCTATCTAAAATTTTTGATTGGATGTGTATGGGGGAATGTTGGGCGTGGGGGGGGGGGCTAGTCACCCTCCTATCACTTTCGACTATTAAAAAGGGCACTAGCTCTTTGAATTTCCAATCAAATGAGCCCCTTTTGAAGTTTCTACGACAACGCCTTCTATCAAAACCTTATATGCCCCCAGGGCATAACTTAAAACCCTTGCCCTGAGGGTTGTGGGGAAGTGTCCTCCTCAAAAATGTATTTTCTATCTGGAAATCAACTACGCTGAACAAAATGGCTATCTCAAAATTTTTATTGGATGTGTTTGGGGGAATTATAGGCGTGGGAGGGGGGCTAGTTGCCATCCAGTCACTTTCGATTATTAAAAAGGGCACTAGCCCTTTGAATTTCCAATCGTATGAGCCAGTTTTGAAGTTTCTACGACAACGCCTTCTATAAAAACTTATATGCCCTTGCACTGAGGGCTCTGAGGGGGTTATCATCCTAAAAGACAAAATTTCCAGAACTTTCAGCTACGTTGAACAAAATGGCTATCTCAAAATTTTTATTGGATGTGTTTGGGGGAATGATTGGCGTGGGAAGGGGGGCTATTTGCCCTCAATCACTTTCGATGACTAAAAAGGGCACTAGCCTTTTGAATTTCCAATCGAATGAGCTTTTTTTGAAGTTTCTACGACAACGCCTTCTATAAAAACCTTATATGCCCCCAGGGAATAACTTACTGCCTTTGCCCTGAGGGTTGTGGGGGAGTGTCCACCTCAAAAACATATTTTCTATGTGAAAATCTATTACGCTGAACAAAATGGCTATCTCAAAATTTTGATTGGATGCGTTTGGGGGAATGATGCGCGTGGGGGGGGGGGGGGCATGTTGCCCTCTAATCACTTTCGACTATTAAAAAGGGCACTAGCCCTGTGAATTTTCAATCGAATGAACCTTTTTTGAAGTTTCTACGACAACGCCTCCTATAAAAACTTTATATGCCCAAAGGGCATAACTGAAAACCCTTACCCCGTGGTTTTTGGGGGATTGTCCTTCTCTAAAACATATTTTACATTAGGTAATATACCACGCTGGAGAAAATGACTATCTCTAAATTGTAATTGAATGTGTTTGGGGGAATGATGGGCGAGGGGGAGGGGCTAGTTACCCTCCAATCACTTTCGACTATTAAAAAGGGCATTAGCCCTTTGAATTTCCAATCGAATGAGCTTTTTTCAAAGTTTCTACAACACCGCCCTATATAAAAACCTTATATGCCCCCAGGGCATAGCTTAAAACCCTTGCCCTGAGGTTTGTGGGAGAGTGTCCTCCTTAAAAATATATTTTCTATCTGGAAATCAACTACGCTGAATAAAATGGCTATCTCAAATCTTTGATTTGATGTGTTTGGGATAATGACGGGTGGGGGGGGGGCTAGTTGCCCTTCATTCCCTTTCGACTATAAAAAAGGGTATTAGCCCTTCAATTTTCCATTCGATTGAGCCTATTTTGAAGTTTCTACGACACAGCCTTCTAAAAAACCTTATTTGCCCCCAGGGCATAACTTAAAATCCTTGCCCTGAGGGTTTTGGGGGAGTGTCCTCCTCAAAAACACATTTTCTATCTGGAAATCAACTACGCTGAACAAAATTGCTATCTCGAAATTTTGATTGGATGTGTTTGGGGCAATGAGGGGCGTGCGGGGGGGGGGCCTAGTTGCCCTCCGATCACTTTCGACTACTAAAAAGGGCCTTAGAACTCTCGATTTATAATTGAATGAGCCCCTTTTGAAGTCTTTACGACGACCCCTTCGTTATGAAGTGCCCTGCTCTAAAGTACAAAAATAATATATGGTACATTGTGCCAACATTGTTCTTATATGCCCTCAGGGTATAACTTAAAACCCTTGCCCTGAGGGTTGTGGGGAGTGTCCTCCTCAAAAAGATATTTTCTATCTTGAAATCAACTACGCTGAACAAAATGGATATCTCAAAATTTTGATTGGATGTGTTTGGGAAAATGGTGGGCATTAGAGGGATGTTAGTCGCTGTCCAATCACTTTCAACAATTAAAAAAGGCACTAACCCTTTCAATTTCCAATTGAATGAGCCCTTTTGAAGTTTCTACGACAATGCTTTCAATAAAAACTTTATATGCCCCCGGGGTATTACTTATTGCCCTTGCCCTGAGGGCTATGGGGGAGGGGTTTTCATCCTTAAAGACCTAATTTTCAAAGTTTTCAACTACGTCGAATAAAATGGCTATCTAAAAATTTTGATTGGATGTGTATGGGGGAATGATGGAAGTGGGGGGGGGGCTAGTTACCCTCCTATTACTATCTACTATTAAAAAGGGCACTAGCCCTTTGAATTTCCAATCGAATGAGCCCATTTTGAGGTTTCTACGACAACACCTTCTATAAAAACCTTATATGCCCCCAGGGCATAACTTAAAACCCTTGCCTTGAGGGTATTGGGGAAGTGTCCTCTTCAAAAATGTATTTTCTATCTGGAAATCAGCTACGCTGAACAAAATGGCTATCTCAAAATTTTTATTGGATGTGTTTTGGGGAATGATAGGCGTGGGAGGGGGGCTAGTTGCCATCAAATCACTTTCGAATATTAAAAAGAGCACTAGCCCTTTGAATTTCCAATCGAATGAGCCTGTTTTGAAGTTTCTACGACAACGCTTTCTATAAAAACCTTATATTACCCCAGGGCATACCTTACAACCCTTGCACTGAGGGCTCTGAGGGGGTTATCATCCTAAAAGACAAAATTTCCAGAACTTTCAACTATGTTTAACAAAATGGATATCTCAAAATTTTAATTCGATGTGTTTGGTAAAATGGTGGGCATGAGAGGGGCGTTAGTCACTATCCAATCACTTTCAACAATTAAAAAAGGCACTAGCCCTTTGAATTTCCATTTGAATGAGCCCTTTTGAAATTTCTACGACAATCCTTTCAATAAAAACTTTATATGCCCCCAGGGCATTACTTACTACCCTTGCTCTGAGGGCTATGGGGAAGGGGTTTTCATCCTTAAAGACCTAATTTTCATAGCTTTCAACTTCGTTGAATAAAATGGCTGTCTAAAATTTTGATTGGATGTGTATGGGGGAACGATGGGCGTAGGGGGGGGGGGGTTAGTCACCCTCCTATCACTTTCCACTATTAAAAAGGGCACTATTCCTTTGAATTTCCAATCAAATGAGCCCCTTTTGATGTTTCTACGACAACTCCTTCTATAAAAACCTTATATGCCCCCAGGGCATAACTTAAAACCCTTGCCCTAAGAGTTGTGGGGAAGTGTCCTCCTCAAAAATATATTTCTCTCTGGAAATCAACTACGCTGAACAAAATGGCTATCTCAAAATTTTTAGTGGCTGTGTTTGGGGGATTGATAGGCGAGGGAGGGGGGCTAGTTGCCATCCAATCACTTTTGACTATTAAAAAGGGCACTAGCCCTTTGAATTTCCAATCGAAAGAGCTTGTTTTGAAGTTTCTACGACAAAGCCTTCTATAAAAACCTTATATGCCCCTAGGGCATAACTTAAAATCCTTGCCCTGAGAGCACTGGGGGAGTGTCCTCATCAAAAACATATTTTCTATGTGGAAATCAACTACGCTCAACAAAAAGCCTATCTCATAATTTTGATTGGATGTGTTAGGTCAAATGAGGGGCGTGGGGGGGCTAGTTGCCCTCGAATCACTTTCGACTATTAAAAAGGGCACTAGCCCTTTGAATTTCCAATCAAATGAGCCCCTTTCGAGGTTTCTACGACAACGCCTTCTATAAAAACCTTATATGCTCCCAGGGCATAATTTAAAACTCTTGCCCTGAGGGTTGTGGAGGAGTGTCCTCCTCAAAAACATATTTTCTATGTGGAAATCTACTACGCTGAACAAAATGGCTATCTCAAAATTTGGATTGGATGTGTTTGGGAGAATGATGGGCGTGGGGGGGGGACTAGTTGCCCTCCAATCACTTTCGACTATTAAAATGAGCACCAGCCCTTCGAATTTCCAATCGAATTAGGCTGTTTTTAAGTTTCTACGACATTGCCTTCTATACAAACCTTATATGCCCCCAGGGCTTAACTTAAAACCCTTGCCCCAAGGGTTGTTGGGGAGTTTCCTCCTCAAAAACATATTTTCTATCTGGAAATCAACTACGCTGAACAAAATGGTTTTTCACAAAATTTTGATTGGGTGTGTTTGGGGGAAAGATGGGCGTGGGGGGGGCTAGTTGCCCTCTAATCACTTTTGACTATTAAAAAGGGCACTAGCCACTCCAATTTCCAATCGAATGAGCCCTTTTCGAAGTTTCTACGACAACTCCTTCGATACGAAGTGCCCGGGTATGGAGAAAAAAAAACAACCAAAAACACATTGTGCTCACATCGTTCTCCAATCCTCCAATCACTTTCGACTATTAAAAAGGACAAACGCCCTTTGAATTTCCAATCGAATGAGCCCGTTTTGAAGTTTCTACGACAACGCCTTCTTTAAAAACCTTATATGCCCCCAGGACATAACTTAAAACCGTTGCCCTGAGGGTTGTGGGGGAGTGTCCTCCTCAAAAAGATATTTTCTATCTGGAAATCAGCTACGCTGACAAAATTCCTATCTCAAAATTTTGATTGGATGTGTTTGGAGGGATGATGGGCGTAGGTGGGGGGGGGGCTAGTTACCCTCCAATCACTTTCGACTATTAAAAAGGGCACTAGCCCTTTGAATTTCCATCGAATGAACCTGTTTTGAAGTTTCTACGACAACATCTTCTATAAAAACCTTATATGCCCCAGGCATAACTTTAAACCCTTGCCCTGAGGTTGGGGGAGTGTCCTCCTCAAAACCTATTTTCTATCTGGAAATCAAATACGTTGAACAAAATGGCTATCTCACAATTTTGATTGGATGTGTTTGGGGGAAAAATGGGCGTTGGGGGGGGGGGGTTAGTTTCCCTCCAATCCCTTTCGACTATTAAAAAAGGCACTAGCCCTTTGAATTTCCAATCGAATGAGCCTTTTTCGAAGTTTCTACGACAACACCTTCTATAAAAACCTTATATGCCCCAGGGAATAACTTAAAACCCTTGCCCTGAGGGTTGTGGGGGAGTGTCCTCCTCAGAAACACATTTTCTATCTGGAAATCAACTCTGCTGAACAAAAGGGCTATCTAACAATTTTTATTGGATGTGTTTTGGGGAAGGATGGGCGTGGGGGGGGGCTAGGTGACCTCCAATCACTTTTAACTATTAAAAAGGGCACTAGCCCTTTGAATTTCCAATCAAGTGAGCCTTTTTTGAAGTTTCTACGACAACGCCTTCTATAAAAACCTTATATGCCCCCAGGGCATAACTTAAAAGCCTTGCCCTGAGAGTTGTGGGGGAGTGTCCTCCTCAAAAACATATTTTCTATCAGGAAATCAACTACGCTCAACAAAATGGCTGTCTAAAAATTTCGATTGGATGTGTTTGGCGGAATGATGTGAGTGGGGGGGGGGACTAGTTGCCCCCCGATCACTTTCGACTATTAAAAAAGGCACTAGACCATTGAATTTCCAATTGAATGAGCCTGTTTTAAAATTTTTAAGTCGACGCCTTCTATAAAAACTTTATATGCCCACAAGAAATAAAATAAAACCTTTGCCCAGAGAGCTGTGGAGGAGAGTCCTCCTCAAAAAGATATTTTCTATCTGGAAATCAGCTACGCTGACAAAATGCCTATCTCAAAATTTTGATTGGATGTGTTTGGAGGGATGATGGGCGTCGGTGGGGGGGGGGGCTAGTTACCCTCCAAGCACTTTCGTCTCTTAAAAAGGGCACTAGCCCTTTGAATTTCCATCGAATGAACCTGTTTTGAAGTTTCTACGACAACATCTTCTATCGAAGCCTTATATGCCCCAGGGCATAACTTAAAACCCCTGCCCTGAGGTTGGGGGGAGTGTCCTCCTCAAAACCTATTTTCTATCTGGAAATCAAATACGTTGAACAAAATGGCTATCTCACAATTTTGATTGGATGTGTTTGGGTGAAAAATGGGCGTTGGGGGGGGGGGGGTAGTTTCCCTCCAATCCCTTTCGACTATTAAAAAAGGCACTAGCCCTTTGAATTTCCAATCGAATGAGCCTTTTTCGAAGTTTTTACGACAACACCTTCAATAAAAACCTTATATGCCTTCAGGGAATAACTTAAAACCCTTGCCCTGAGGGTTGTGGGGGAGTGTCCTCCTCAGAAACACATTTTCTATCTTGAAATAAACTTTGCTGAACAAAATGGCTATCTCAAAATTTTGATTGGATGTGTTTTGGGGAATGATGGGCGGGGGGGGGGGTTAGTTACCCTCCAATCACTTTTGACTATTAAAAAGGGCACTAGCCCTTTGAATTTCCAATCGAATGAGCCTGTCTTGAAGTTTCTACGACAACTCCTTCAATAAGAACCTTATATGCCCCCAGGGCATAACTTAAAAGCCTTGCCCTGAGAGTTGTGGGGGAGTGTCCTCCTCAAAAACATATTTTCTATCAGGAAATCAACTACGCTCAACAAAATGGCTGTCTAAAAATTTCGATTGGATGTGTTTGGCGGAATGATGTGCGTGGGGGGGGGGGGCGAGTGGCCCTCCAATCACTTTCGACTATTAAAAAGGGCACTAGCCCTTTGAATTTCCAATCGAATGAGCCTTTTTTGAAGATTCTACGACAACACCTTCTATAAAAACCTTATATGCCCCCAGGGCATAACTTAAAACCCTTGCTCTGAGGGCTTTGCGGAGTTTCCTCCTCAAAAATACATTTTCTATCTGGAAATCACTTACGCTGAACAAAATCGTTATCTCAAAATTTTGATTGGATGTGTTTGGTGGAATGATTGGCGTCAGGTGGGGGGGGGGGCTAGTTGCCCTCCAATCACTTTCGACTATAAGAGGGCACTAGAACTCTCGATTTCAAATTGAATGAGCCCCTTTTAAAGTCTCTACGACGACCCCTTCCATATGAAGTGCCCTGCTTTAAAGAAAAAAAAATAATAAACTGTACATTGTGTCAACATTGATCTTAAATGCCCTCAGGGCATAACTTAAAACCCTTGTCCCGAGGATTATGGGGGTTTGCCCTCCTCAAATGATATTTTTATCTGGAAATCAACTACGCTGAACAAAATGGCTATTTCAAAATTTTGATTGGATGTGTTTGGGGGAATGACGGGCGTGGTGGGGTGTTAGTTGCCCTCCAATCACTTTCGACTATTAAAAAGGGCACTAGCCACTCCAATTTCCAATCGAATGAACCCTTTTAAAAGTTTCTACGACAACTCCTTCGATACGAAGTACCCGGGTATGGAGAAAAAACCAAAAACACATTGTGCCCACATCGTTCTTTACTTAGGCAGCGCTAGCGCTGCCTATGATGTCCCCTGAAACACAAAGGCCATTTGATTGGAATAAGAAGCTCTCTTAAATTCCTAAAGAACTTACTGTGTAAAAAGTGAGTGATTAAGGAGGAGGAGCCCCCTCATACATGAAATAAATTCTATTAGTTTTGAGTTTTAATGTTACTTCTTACTTTCAGTTGAAGAAAACTTGTTTTTTATTTAGTAATACAAAACACAACAACAAACTTACTATATGATCGAAATATCCAAACTGGAAATGCATATTTTTTTCTGTTTTAGAATTTCAATGCTCCTTTCAAGAATGAATATGGTTACAAATGCTCTATTTGAAATATTGTAATTTTTTTATAGTACCACTTTTTTTTAGCTTTTGTTTCGGCAAACCTGCTGTCGTCTTTTTTGTCTTTTTCTCTTGTCATCTTTGTCTCCAAAGTGCAAGAAAAAATTTAGTGCGCACGTAAACCCCTGGTGGTCATCAAAACGGGTACAGGCTTATATTTCTACTAGGAATGCATTTTATGTTACCAATTTGAGAAATTCACCGATTTGCCTTAACCTTTTAACTTCGATGCATAAGTTTGGGTCGCCATGAATAGTGCAACAAAAGTCATGCGACATCTATCTTAAAAAGCTCATTGATAAATTACGGGGAATTGGTCCCGGCTTGCCACTATGCTTTGTTTATAGTCGTTTGAAAGCATAAAATATCCTCTTTTCACTGTGTAAGCCCCCCACCCCATTCGTTACCATTTAATTCTTTCAATAGAAGCTATTCCCTTTTACTCAAAAAATTGTCTTTTTCCATCATGCGTTTAAAAAACTTGGCATTCCTCAAAATAGAATCTTCTCTCTGTGCGATCTAAACAAAAATATGGGTGAATATGGCAAAAGAGGCTTGCTTTGTAAATAACCTTCACAAGGAAAAGGATTGCCAGCAATTATAGCAAATATATCGCTTTCCAGCCAATCCCAGGACTTACTAATTTACTGGTCAACCTCCCTAACTGCGCAATATCTTACCTCGTGGTCTATTAAGCACGTACGCCATTAAGAGGACCCAAAATGGCGTCACAAAATAAAAGGAAAATTAATATTTATTACTCGGGGAAGGAAAATAATTAAGGGGCCAAAAGAAAGGAATCTGGGAGGGACATATATCTAAACAAACTGGGACCAAGGGTTCCAACATATATGATGAACGGTGCTGAAATAAGTGGAAAAATACTGACGTTAAATCCTTATGAAATACATTAAAGGTTATTTTTGAAATAGTTCTTGATTTGAACCACTTTTTCAACTTTTAAATAGTAAAACCAAGCTGAACGGTTTTTTTCAGAAATTAAGTAGCGCTTTTCGATGTTGAAATTAGTCTAGTCTTGTTTTCGATCTTGAAAATGTTTTGGCAATTTTTTTGATTAGACCTTTTTTGGCACAATACTATTATATGGGCCCCTCTAAAAAGTCAAGTTTGATTAATGCTAATAAAATATATATAACATATATATATATATAACATATAAAATATAACATATATATATATGTATGTATATATATATGTATATATATATATATATATATATATATATATATATATATATATATATATATATATATATATATATATATATATATATATATATATATATATATATATATATATATATATATATATATATATATATATATATATATATATATATATATATATATATATATATATATATATATGTATATGTATGTATGTATGTATGTATGTATGTATGTAGATGTAGATGTAGATGTGTATGTATATATATATATATATATATATATATATATATATATATATATATATATATATATATATATATATATATATATATATATATATATATATATATATATATATATATATATATATATATATATATATATATATATATATATATATATATATATATATATATATATATCATGCTGCATACAAACAGCTCCTCTCATTTGACCTGCCATCAGCAGTCCAATTCCTCTGGCCTGGAACAAGTATTTTGGCAGAAACTTTCTCAAATTGCCTTTGAAAGCAACTCAAGACTTCGGAACCTACTTGTAATTCCTAAAAACATCTAATAATAACATTCCACTTCTAATTAACGATTTTGATATATGTATTGGAATAAATTAATTAAAAATTAGATTATTTAAAATTTAGTTTTACAACGTTGAAGCCAAGTTTCGCGTTCAAGAGAAACCTGACTTGTCTACCCATGAAAAAATTGAACGTCCTTATGTTTATAGTTGTTTAAATGTTCTCTGAAGCACTTGCATCTTTGTCCATGTTTTTAGAATGGTTGAGATAGGAGACGATCATACTGTCTATTATTTATATACTGTGGTTAGAAGAGAAAGAAAAATGAAGGAATGGAGAAAGAAAGTAAATGAAAATGTCTTATACAAAATTTTCATTGATAGTACTGTACATTAGCAAAAAAAAAATTAGGATATGGTACAATTTTTTTGGCCTTTGGTACATTTTTCATGCCATTTATGGTACATTTTGTTTTGAAGGGTTGGCAACACTGGTTATTAACTGGATTTACTTTTTTAAAAGTACAAATTTCTCTTTTATCCGCGAGACACGATATCATAAATAGGAGCATTTCATACCTTTTTTTCCCAAGCTGTTTGCCCTTTTCTAAAGCAAAGTTTCTGCAAATGCCTTCAAAATTCATTCTTGTTTTTATTATAAGGGATTTTATTCATCCAGATTTTACTCATACAGTCAAGATAATAGACAAAAAAATAAATCAAGGTAGATACTTCTGGCACATCTAGATAGCAATTTTTGTATAGCATAAGAAATAATATAATATTTTGTATATGGCTTTAAAAGGCTTTTAAATACAGACTATTATTATTATACAGCCTTTCAATAAAATGTATCCTACTGTCTTCTCTAGTCATGGACTTAGGAAAAAACTTTACACTTGCTTAAGAAAGGAAAAACATCTTATTTTAAGCTGACAATCTGTCAATATCTAGATGGCGCCAAGCTATCCTAAGTTAGCGCTAACAAAGTTTTTTTAAAGGATATGCTTAGGATCAACTTTAGTTAAACTTCTCATAAAATGAAAATTACTGACGCTTACAGAGAAAATTATAATAAGCCATTTGTAATTTTCGAATTGATTGTTGCTTGATTTTCAAACATAAAATTTGTGACTAAATATCGAAGTCAAAATGTAAGACGTAACTTTTTTTGAAAATAGAAATTATCGAAATCTGACCACTAGTTTTTCTATCACTAATAAAAAATAGCAAAATATATAAAGACGCAGTATTAGTAGAGGATATTTGGAAATAAACGCTCTTTTTGACAAAAGCTCTTTTTGGAAATTAAATGGGTGCAATTGTAATGGTCACACGTAACAAAAATGCAGAAAAATACTTCATCAGAAAGATAAGTATTAATTCATTGCTACGAGCCCAGATTACACAATAAAAATTATGCCAGGAAATCTAGCCTTTTAAAACAACTCAAATTTTTACTTTGATTGCCACATTTCCTTCTGACTTTTTTTTATTGATACACTTCCTAAAATCTTTTCTGCTTCAGAAGTTGCGACCCAGAAGAAAGTGATCCACAGCAAAAGTTACAAAAAGAGTTTTGAAAAAAAATGGGTACAATCCCATTATATGGCCCTCTCGGCTTAATCGCTATAGACTAGGCAACGACAAAACCCGTTTTGTGACGTCTTAACTGTTATAGAGCAGGCAATGATAGCAAGGTTTTAATTGCGTATAAGATATTAAACTGTGGTTTTTTGGGATTTTAGGGGGAGGAAAGGTACCTAGGTTATGTTAGGTTAGGTTACGTTTTTAATGTATACTCTTCTTTACAAACCCCCCAAAACCCCCACCCCCCACCTCTAATGTGCAAATATATAGCCAAAATTTGTTTCTAAACTATTATATATTCATCCTATTTCATTTTATTAGCATTAAACAAACTTGACTTTTTAGAGGGGCCCATATAATAGTATTGTGCCAAAAAAGGTCTAATCAAAAAAATTGCCAAAACATTTTCAAGATCGAAAACAAGACTGAGACTAATTTCAACATCGAAAAGCGCTACTTAATTTCTGAAAAAAACCGTTCAGCTTGGTTTTACTATTTAAAAGTTGAAAAAGCGGTTCAAATCAAGAACTATTTCAAAAATAACCTTTAATGTATTTCATAAGGATTTAACGTCAGTATTTTTCCACTTATTTCAGCACCGTTCATCATATATGTTGGAACCCTTGGTCCCAGTTTGTTTAGATAAATGTCCCTCCCAGATTCCTTTCCTTTGGCCCCTTAATTATTTTCCTTCCCCGATTAATAAATATTAATTTTCCTTTTATTTTGTGACGCCATTTTGGGTCCTCTTAATGGCGTACGTGCTTAATAGACCACGAGGTAAGATATTGCGCAGTTAGGGAGGTTGACCAGTAAATTAGTAAGTCCTGGGATTGGCTGGAAAGCGATATATTTGCTATAATTGCTGGGAATCCTTTTCCTTGTGAAGGTTATTTACAAAGCAAGCCTCTTTTGACATATTCACCAATATTTTTGTTTAGATCGCACAGAGAGAAGATTCTATTTTGAGGAATGCCAAGTTTTTTAAACGCATGATGGAAAAAGACAATTTTGAGTAAGAGGGAATAACTTTTATTGAAAGAATTGATTGGTAACGAATGGGGGGGGGGGGGGTTACAGAGTGAAAAAGAGATATTTTATGCTTTCAAAAGACTATAAACAAAGCATAGTGGAAGGTTTTTTCCGTACCGGGGGTTATATGGAAAAAGACGGAGCCAGGAAAAGGTTTTAATAGAGAAAGTGACTTACTTCATTGTACGAGTTATCCATTATTTCAGATGTTTGTTGCTTCTTCAACTAGTTATATGCGAATGATTAGAAAATTTCCTTATCCTGCCTATTTATAGAGTACTCAGAACACATGGGGTCTTTTACGGGAGAGTCCTCTATGGCTTTTAATAGGAAAGCATCGTGGAGGCCTTCTAGCACCTGGGGAGATATATTTGGACAAGTGTAGGAGAAAAAACACATGGGGAGGTATGTTTGGACATGTATAAGTGTATAGAAAAACAATATGGCTTCTACCACCTGGGAACGCGTTTAGGCATGGGAAATTTCGCTAAGAAACATGGCGAGAATTTTTTCGGCTAGAAACAGCATTTATTATCAAATATATCAAAAGCAACAAACATAACCATCATTACATAACCATTATAACCATATAACCAGTCGAAAAAGAAGGCAATTGAATTTTATAAATTTGAAGTTTAGTGTTTATGTTTGTAAGGAAAGACCAGCGTGGCTTCTAGGTGGTCATTTATCTTACGGGGGAAGGTGTTGGGGTTCCACCCATTGTTATTTTCTTTTTTCAGATAAATGACCTGTTATTTTTTCGTAATTACATTTACTTGGAATAAATTATAGGATAATTTTCAATGACAAGTTTAAGTCATGTCGCTATGCTAGATTCTTTTGCAATAAGTAAGCTTTCGAATTAAATTATATTTTCATCTTCCTCTTTTGGGCCATTGAAAGATAATATTATGCAAAAAAGCCAATGTATTTGAACTCTAATTCATTAAATTGTTTCAAGCGACTCTGGGGTCCACCCCAATAAAAGTTTTCCTTTTATTAAAATTTTATTTTGGGGTTTTATTTGATTTGACATTGGAAAATATAAGTGAGTTGGTATGAGATTTTTCCCCCGAAGCCTGTAGGGGTAGGACAAGAGTTCGCCAGAAATACCGTCATTAGTATATCGATAGAGGAACCTGTTAAACTTCCAAAGAAGTAGCTAGAGAAATCAGGGGTGACCAAGGTAGTGGCACCCTTGGCTTAGAATTTGGCTTTTTTGATCGTTCGATCACGTTACCATACCCTGGAACAGGGTATACCACAATAAAGTATTACCATACCCTATATTTCCATTATGGTAGTGTTGGCAGCGAGCCATTCCACATCAAGTATTTGGTATCAGCGGTGGTTACCATTCCAACAGTAGGTAAAATAGATCCCAACAAGGGAATAGTTATTGAAAACACGCTTTAACATTTATAGCTGTTATTTTGCCTATTTTATTAATTTTATTTTATTTAATTAGAATCACTTCCAATTTGCATTTTACACAGTCTATTGCATTTATTTTTGATATTGCCCTCCCAGAACTCAGTGTTCATTTTAGAATCAAACTCTTAAACTTAATTTTTTTTTGGTCTTCCGTGTACTAATAAAATATAAACCGTTCAAATGTGTGAGTGGCATAGTCCTGTTCTATGGATTTTTCTGCTTATGGTGGACCTATCTGACACAAGGAATGTCATTTCTTCTTTAAGTTTGCATTAATCAACAGTAAAACTAAACTTTCTTCTGATACATTTTCTTAAAATCTATCATTGAGTTTGATAAAATTTCTGCTTCAAATGATGCCATGTCTAACTACTTGTGTTTTGTTTTACAAATCCATTTTTCATCGTTTGGTTAATTGTGTCTACAATGCAGTTAAATACATTGACTCTAAAAGTAATTGTCAATTGGTTATCTCTTCAGGAGATGATCAATTGATCGTCTGTTCAGGAGATGGTCAATTTGGCCCATCGTCATATCATTCCCTACCATCTCTTTTTAATTTCCTAATTCTTTTTGTCCTAAAAGCCGTATCAAAGGACATAGTTCCTTAATTTTGTATTATTAAGACAAGACTTTTTTTTATGTTAAGACAAGTTTTTTAAAAGCAGCCAACGTTTGATTCCATCGAAACGCATAGATTTGATTCTTGAAACAGATGACTTTTTCAGCCTCTTTACTTGCACGTAGTCTAGATTTTAGCTCGGAGGTAATGTTTTCTTGTCCCAGTGTCTTTTAATGTCGGTTTGCATGTCTAAATTTATCTGTTTGTATGCATTTTTGTCTCACTCCCTCTTTAACCCTGTGTGTCACTGCGGGTGTTTGCTTGTTGCAGTGTCTGGCTTTGATTGTTTGTACGTCTGAATTGTGTATTTGTATGTGCTTTTGTCTCTCTCATTCTCTAAGCTTGTATTTGGTCATAAAATGACCCATGACCTATCATGCCACTCAAATGATGATAAGCCAAATAACTTTCTTATGATATTGTGAACCGAGAACTAGCAGGTACAAGATCAGAGGCTGTTATTGATGCTAAAACTAAAGATCACCATCTAGTAGTGTCTAGGGTTCATCTAGAGCTAAAGAATAGGAAGCGGAATTACCTTCCAAGAAGCTATGGTGTTGGTACTCTCCACAATAAGCACTTGAGAGAAAGTTAAATCCTGAACCGGAGAGTCTAGAATTTAGCCATATAAAAGATAGACTGAATAATTTTTAAAAAATAAGTTTGTAAAGTCACTAATGGTGTCTTAGGAAAGAAAGGTAGAAACACAGCTAGGAGTATTTGTGAAGATGCTTTATCTTTAATAGGGAGGAGGAGCAGCCTACTAGAATTATTTGAGTGACAAAACATGTATCAAAAAGAGGAATATAAACGACACAGAGAAATAATTTAAATATGAATTAAGCTGGTGTAAAGTGGAGGCAAAGTTGTTGAAGATCTGGAAGATGTAGCCGGACACCGGCTTTGAATGGTTACCCTAAAAGGGTTCGAGATAAAAATGGCTTAGGGCACCTTGTTTTTCTAAAACCAATTCCCCCATTAATCAAAATATCTTTTAAAATATAGTACCCACAATTAAAATGCACCTACTAGCTCTTTCGATTGTCAGCACTTCTTTTATTTTTCCCCTTAATTTGCCCTGCGCTTTCATCAATGTATCTGAATTTATAGGAAGTACAAAAATGATTTTGTTTCAATAAAGTACGTTTAAGTTTATAACCAAGAACTGGTATATAAGGTGAAAAAAACTATCGGTCTTGGCTTTTCTAGGGTTAGCCATGGCTTGATGCCCGCAACTATTGGATTTTAATTCAATTGATTTTAATTTAATTTAATTTGAAAGTAAATAGGTCCAGAAGTTAAGAGTCTTCGTTTTATTGTGTTTTTATACTTACTTTGTCTTTTTATTATTATTACAATTATAAATTTTATATTATACCCATTGCAAAGGGGAACAAATTCTACATACCCTATCCATTAATGATGTAACTATTCGTTTTTTTAAACAAAACTTGGTGACGTGAATGAAAATTCAGATATCTTTCGTTATGAGTCGGTGTTCTATATATTGAAAACAGCAAGGTGATATATCTTTTTGTTGAAAAATCATTGAAAACGGCAGCCTTTCTTGTATTTCCAATTCTAGTGTTTTTTTTTGTGTGAAACCTGTTTAAAAAGTCAATAAACAGATTTAAGGACTCAAATATATTATCCAAAAAGAGTGTAAAATGTCCATAAACCTACCCCAGAAAAAAAAGCCAAAAGAAAAAACTGAATAGAAGACTTTGCAATAAAATTCCAGAAAAGGTTAACCAAAATAAGACATATAGTCCTAATAAAAAGGGCTTCACTTTGGGCTTTTCTTTAAAATAATCAAGAGATATCGTTTTGTTCATTGTGCAGAGGTGATACCCAATTAAATAAAAAAAGTAACAATCCTAAAACGCTTTGTTTTTTTTCTGCAAAAAGTTTCCCTAATTGCTTTGCTTGTACCACACCAAAACTCCTATATTTATTTATGTTTTAAGTAAAACAGTTTATGAATACTGGTGATAACTTTATTGAGTATATCTCTCTAAACGTCGAGCGAATTGGAGGTTTCTAAATTATGATCTGTGGTTGGCCAAAGTTTTGTTTTATTGCCTTTATTTGAAAAAAAAGCATATTCGAAGGTGATACACACTAATGGTATCCTCAGTAAATATCTGTAAACATTGTAAAACTCTGTGTTTTGGAGACTGTAAATATATTAGGCTAGAATCACTTGTAATACGCATTTCATACAGGTATTGCATTCATTTTTGCTATTGCACTCTCAAAACACAGTGTTCATTTTAGAATCAAGCTCTTGAACTTCATTTTTTATCCTCCATGTCCTCCATAAGATACAAACCACTCAAAGGTGTGAGTGGCGTATTCCAGAAGCCTAAAACCTTCCGCGTCATTGGCGCCTTACTGAAAACTATATGAGTCTTGAACAGTCTTGGAAAGTATAAACAAAATCAAATTGAATATTAGATATATAATGATATTAATTGTTGAAAGATCCATCAGTTAAAGATTTTTTTTCACTGTAATTTTTATTTACATTTTCAATGCTGTAAGAACTGGAAAAGAATAAATTTGTAATATACGAGTAATTTGTTTTCAGTGAAGCGCCAATGACGCAGAAGGCTTTAGCTTTTTATTGTTAAAAAAAGGGCCAGTATCCAAATTTTGTTTGTAGTGAAACTATATTTGTCTTGACCAATCTTGGAAAGAACTAATAAATTAAACGGAATATTTTATGTATAATGATATTAATTGCTGAAGTTTATCAGTTCAAAGTTTTACTGTAATTTTAATATTTATCTTCAATATTAAGTACAAAAGAAAACATTTGTAATATAATTCGTTTTCAGTAAAGCGCCAATGACACAGTAGGTTTTAGGCTTCTGCAGGGAGGCGATACCCAAACTCTTGTTTTTAGTTATTTTTATTCGATTCCAACTTGATTTGCTTATACAATTTAAGTTTCACTTGTTTTAAGATTGATTTATTCATTTACATTTGTGGCGTTAAGGTTTGAAGCTGCATACCTATCGCGCAAACTGCGCTGTTGAGATTTGTAGCCGTGAAGCTACACCTTATAAGTTTTCCTATAGCGTCACTTGTAACGCTAAAGATTGTGCCATCGAGGATTCCACCACAACGATGGGGAGTAAGATAAATGAGTGACCGCATCACTTTCTGAACGTGAGAAAATCAAATACGTAACTATCTAAATGTGACCTTTTATCCTTAAGTTGTCTCGAAATCAGATTCCTTAGGGAACGTTACCGATAGATACCTGCGTGCTAGTTACCTGCTGTGTGATTAGATACAGACATATAAATAAAACAAACACACATAGAAAAGCAATAGTTTTATTGAGACTTACATTTAGGTGTACAACAGTGCTTCACTTGAACTGACGACAATAGTGGCAGAGATAACAATAATGATCAAATCTCTACAATGACTGCATAATGATAATTCTGACAAATGAATGTCTAATAATATTTCTGACAAATGAATCGAAAAGATTATGACAACTCAATGCCTCCGAAAAACACTTTTCTTCACTATATTAAAATTATTCCTGCTTCTGCGCTCTAAGAGCTATTTCACGATTGGCCCAGCTCTTGTGAAGGACCCGCTACCTTGTAATTATGTTTGCAAACTCACATCATTATGCTGACTATCCATCCAATAATTTGTTTACAATATTTTTGATGATTAAACATTTGTAATGCTCTTATAACTTAAAACTTCCTGTGAAACTTTGTATCTAGCATTTTTTTATTGCCGAACATCTTCGCGAAATTCAAAACCAATTAGCGTCAATGTTTGGCTGAGACTAGAATACAGTTTTTCTTTTGCTGATTTAAGAATTTTTCTTTTTGAAATGAGATTTAAACTTAATTAGAGGAAGTTTAATTTATGTCGGAATTATCTTTAGAAAGAAACAATTTTATTTTTTTGTAATTTATGTATATCACATATTACTCACGGTACACATTAATTTATATTGTATGTTTGTTTGCATTGATTGTTTATTTAATTTCTGTTCGTTTTAAGTTTCATTTAGACTTTAATAGCAAACTATTTTTCTTCGTTTTAAGCTTGATTTTCATATTCAATCTAAGCGTTACTCGCTTTAAGATCTATTTATTCATTTATATTATTACCTGTATGTTTTTTACTATGACTATTTATTTAATTTCTGTTCGTTTTGGGTTTCATTTATTATTAAATAGTAATTTTTGGTCGTTTTGAGTTTTAATTTTAACAGATATTTGTATCTGCTGAGCTTAAGTTTAAAATGGCCTTTACTTTTCTTTGAAAAACTTATTTTTCGGAAAGTTTTTTTAATTAATTCTTGTTTGTTTTTGATTGCAAAAAGTCTCAAGTTTTTATGGCATGGAGGGGGGGAGTGCTTACTGTCCGATTATTCTTGACTTTAAAAATGGAACTAGAAATTTCAATTGAAATCGAATGAGACTTTTTTCAAAGTCTATACAATTACCTCTTTGATAAAAACCTTATATATGAACAATAGACAGCTTGCATAACTTGTGGACAGCGATTGACAACAATGAATGGATAGAAAAAATAGAAAGTTTAATTAACGCAATCTTGGGTTAATTAAGTAAATTACATTACTTTAGACTACGTTAGGGGAGGGGGCTCCCCCCATCGCCCCTCCCCTTGATCCGCCACTGCCTTACACTCTCTGTTTCTTTCCTTGTTAGGGAGGAGAGCAGATGCCTAATAGGTGTGCGTTAATACCAAAACATTCTATTTCTCATTGGGACTTCAGGTATAAACAGAATTAGTTCAAAGGAAGGGGTGGGGAAAAAGGGCGTGAGGGGGGGGGTCATTTGCCCTTCGATCAATTTTGACTCTTAAAAGCTGGACTAGAACCTCCAATTTCCAATCAAATGAGCCCTCTCTGAAGTTTATACGATAATCCCTTCCTACCCCCGGGCCCTGGGGGGCTTTTTCGACGCCAGAGTTTTGTTACTTAACCTTTCAACTATTTTTAACAAAACGGTATTTTTAACCCTTGCATATTAAGCAGCTCTGGGGGGAAATAATAAAAAATATTGAAGCCATATAAGATTAATTTATTTATTTATGTTTACACCGGTTATCTTTATGTTTGTAAGATAGTTAATTCTAATTTCTCTTCGTTCGGGTTTTTTTTTATTCTTTAACAGTGATTTCTGGTCTTTTTGAGTTTTAACTATAATAGGAATTAATTTTTGCTGGTCCTGAGTTCAATATGGCTCTTTACTGTTCTTAGAAAACTTTTTTATGTAATGTTTTTTTTAATTAATAATAATAAAACATTGAAGCCTTATGGCCTTTGCTATAGACAGCTTAATTACATGCCTCTGAAAAATAAAACCTTATTTTTTCATGCAACAATGAATGGATCGAAACAATAGCTTCTGAAAACAGTAGCTCTAGGTTATTCCATTTGTTGATGCAGAAAGAACATGGTCGTTTTGATTAGACCATTTTTCAGATTTTTTTGTGCCACAATAATTTAGCATTTATCGCAAAGTATGTATTTTAATCTTATTTTAAGTATGGCTGTAATTTTAAGTATTTTATAATAGATTTACTTTGTGTTCTTCCCATACAAAACTTTACCTTATTTAATGTCTTTGGAGTGAGGGCAGCGTAGTTGGCATAAAGAAGAAAACTTTAGCGTAGACAGTAGGAGAGGGGGAGGGTGAGGTTGGAGACTCATTCAATACGGGGCGGAACCTCACTTATCTCCTCCGTTCCCGATTTAGGAGATTAGAGAGACTCTTTGGGCTGTAGAATGTTGGACCGTTTGAGTTGTGGAAGACGTTAAAATACTCAATAATACTTTACATTTTTAGTTATTGCAGGATTGCTTTTATAGATTGTGGAATGGTAAGCCCCCTGGCCCATGATTTGGGTGAGCCTCAACTCCTGATATGCAGTTTTGATTAATTGTTCCGTTTTATGTGCATATATTATTCTATATAGGCCTATGTTATTTTGAGCTATACTTTTATCTGATTGCGTTCATTTTTAAACCTTGAGATAAAACTGAGTCATTAGCTTAGAGAATGATGGCGGATAGTCTCCCCCTCAGATTCATAATTGAGCAGTCACAGAGAAAGTAATACAAATGAAAATAATCTGTCTTTTGAAAATGTCTTTTTTCAAAAGAGATGAAAAAAATCGTCTAAAGAAACCTGAAGTGCTATCTCTGACATTTCAGTTGATTCTTTAATCCTGTTACTGTCAGATGTAAAATTCAGCATATTATCGAATGGATTTAGTCCCCCCCCCCCTGAATAATTCACATTTGGAAAACTCACCCCCTGGGAAATTCCTCCCCCTCCAAGAACATTTTCTTTTCCTATTGATAATTCCCCCGCGTTAAATTCCACCCAGCAGAAATTTCCAAGCCGTGGAAGGTACGTCCCCTCATCCCCCAAACATATTCCCCTCAGATAATTTTGGATGTTCATAAAATAACAAAAAAATTATTTTTCTAGGTGCACTTTAAGTGGAAGAGATGGTCGCAAGAACTTTGGAAAGGGGTTCATTGAATTACAAATAAAAGGTTATAGTGCCCTTATACCAGGGGCGGATCCAGTATTTTTTTTAGGGGGGGGGGCAAAATAGGTTGATATGATAAACTTTCGTTAGGAGCAAGTTTAATTAACGCAATCTTGTGTTAATTAAGTAAATTAAATTACTTTAGACTACGTTAGGGAGGGGGGGGGGCTAGTGGCCCTCCAATCTCTTTTGACTCTTAAAAAGTGAACAAGAACTTTCAATTTTACATCAAGTGAGCCCTCTATAAAGTTTATACGAGCATCCCTTCCATAAGAAAAAATATGAAGGATTCAGTGAATCTTTAAATTACAACCCTTGCCCGGAGATCTTTGGGGGAGTTGTCATCCTCAAAGACCTAATTTCCGGAACTTAAAACTACGTTTAATAAAATGGCTGTCTCAAAATTTGGATTGGATGTGTTCGTGGAAAAGGTGGGCGTAAAGAGGGGGGTTAGTTGCCCTGAAATCACTTTCGACTATTAAAAAAGGCACTAGCCCTTTGAATTTCCAATCGAATGAGCCTTTTTTGAAGTTTTTACGACACCGCCGTCTATAATAACCTTATATGCCCCCAGGGTATAACTTAAAACCCTTGCCTTGAGGGATGTGGGGGAGTGTCTTCCTCAAAAACGTATTTTCTAACTGGAAATCAGCTACGCTGAACAAAATGGCTATCTCAAAATTTTGATTGGATGTGTTTGGGGGAATAATGGGCGTAGGGAAGGGGGGGGGGGCTAGTTGCGCTCCAATAACTTTCGATTATTATAAAGGGTACTAGCCCTTTGAATTTCCAATCGAATGAGCATTTTTTGAACTTTCTACGACAAAGCCTTCTATAAAAACCTTATATTCCCCCAGGGCATAACTTAAAAGCCTTTGAATTTCTAATCGAATGAGCCTTTTATGAAGTTTCTACTAAAACGCCTTCTATAAAAACCTTATATACCCCCAGGGCATAACTTAAAACCCTTGGCCTGAGGGCTGTGGGGGATTGTTTTCCTCAAAAACATATTTTCTATCTAGAAATCAACTACGCTGAACAAAATGGTTATCTCAAATTTTTATTAGATGTGTTTGGGGTAATGAAGAGCGTGGGGGGGTAGTTGCTCTCCAATCACTTTAGACTATTAAAAGGGGCACTATCCCTTTGAATTTAAAATCGAATGAGCCTTTTTTGAAGTTTCTACGGCAACGCCTTCTATAAAAAACTCATAAGCTCCTCGGGCCTAAAATACAACTCGTGCTCAGAGGGTTGTGGGGGAGTGTCCTCCTCAAAAAACATATTTTCTATGTGGAAATCAAGTACGCTGAACAAAAGAGCTATCTCAAAATTTTGATTGGATATGTTTGGAGAAATGATGGGCGGGGGGGGGGGGCTAGTTCCTCTCCAATCACTTTCGACTATAAAAACGAGCACTAGCCCTTTGAATTTCCAATCGAATGATCCTGTTTCGAAGTTTCTATGACAACGCCTTCTATAGAAACCTTATATGCCCCCAGGGCATAACTTAAAACTCTTGCCCTGAGGGTTGTGGGGGAGTGTCCTCCTCAAAAATATCTTTTCTATCTGAAAATCAACTATGCTGAACAAAATGGCTATCTCAAAATTTTTATTGGATGTGTCTGGGGGAATGATGGGCGTGGAGGGGGGGGGGGGGGTAGTTGCCCTGCAATCATTTTCAACTATTAAAAAGGGAACTAGAGCTCTTAAGTTCCAATCGAATGAGCCCTCTTTGAAGTTTCTACGACGACCTCTTCCGTATGAAGTGCCTCTGGGGAAAAAAAATAAATAAATAATAAAAATTGGAACCGTATGGCCTTTACTATAGGCAACGCTACAGCGTTGCCTCTGATACTACCAGGGAAAGTGAAGCTTCCCACCTGATCAATCTTTTCGTTACCCAACGTCACCTTTTCATCTTCACTGATTCCTTACCTCAGTGACTTAGTCTTCTTAACATTAATTTTCAAACCTATTTCTAGCACCCTGAACTCGCAAAACCTCAACAAGTTCATTCATTTTGTTCAAACATTGATCTTGGATGCTTAAATCATCAACATAATCTAAGTCCAGGAGAGTTTTTCTTCCCCATTTCATTCAGTGGTCTCCTATTGCCTTTCTTGTGCTCCTTAAGACAAACTCCATCAAAATGATCCATTTTAATGGGAATAACTCCTGATTTAATACAAAACCAGCTGCTAACCTCATTTCCTACATTAACAGCAGCAGTGTTATTCCCGTACATACCTTTCATCACTTCAATGTATTTGTCTGATCCGGGTTGCAGCGGTAGCTAGCAACCTAGTAAGAGACGATCACGTCCAATGTTAAGAAATATAAAAACCCCTAACTCCTAAAAACAGAGTCAGATCAAAACAAAAAGTAAACCATTAGAACCGCCTTGTCCGAAAACCCTATAAAGGAAACTTACGGCCCTGCGGCTTGACTAACAAAGAAAATATATTGGCTTGATAATCAAGAAAATTTACTTTAACCACGTTATTCTCCGCAAACGGGATATTTTTTTCTTTCTTTCTTTTCCACAGATAGCTTGGCACTGGAACATCGTAGAGAGTTGTTCAATGGCTCATTTTAAAGGAAATCTCTAGATCTAGCGCTATTTGTACTTAATTTTTTTTTTTTAATTAATTTTTTTTTACGAAAAACTTAATTTTTTATATACAATATTAATCAATGACGTCCTAGTCTTTGGATGTAGTTAGTACATAAAGTCTGGATCATCGAATTAAAGCTGAAACTAAGTAAAGAACAATTATGCCTCCATATATTCACAGTGATGTATAAAATTTCCCATTACATCTGTAAACTGTTCCACAGTTGCCGGTTCTTACCTTGGAAGCTTTTCACTAAACATGCAACATTTCTTTTGGATATTACTATGAGGTTTTACGAAAGCATCTCTAGCTGACTTTTCAACAAAATCCATTCTTTCAGAGATAATTTTAATCTTTAATTTTGAATATTTTTCGTAATCCCGGTAAAACATTCGTAAAATTTTTCTAAATTTACTAAGATCAGCCAGCATTGTTGCCATGTTTTTGGACTTCTGAATATAATTTTTAATTTTGCCCTTATGCGTTCTTTGCAGCTTGTGTAAACTGCAAAATATCCATGGTATCCGAGCAATAGTTTGAATATTTCAATTCAAGCTAGAAAAATACCTTAAAATTTTAAAATTAGTTTTATTTTTGGTTAGGTTCTAACTACCCGATGTGGAATTTACTATGTATTTTCAGACCAAAAAATTCAATTTTTTAATATATTTCATTTTTTCAGTTTAGAACCACTAAAGCTATTATGTAAACTGAAAAAATATTTATGATATATGAGCAATAATTTTAATCTTTTAATTCAAACTAACAAAATACCTGAAAATTTAAAAATTAGTTTTATTTTTTGTTAGGTTATGGGTACATGATACGAGTCTTAAAAAGTTTCAATTAGATAAGAATATTATTTCTCGTTTTGTAATAAGATGCCTTCTAATAGAGTTATACGTAATTTAAAAAAACAGTACTATACAAAAAACAGAGACAACATCTTGAAAAGAGAAAAGCAAAGGTATTCAACCGACAAGGCGTATCGAGATGCGAAAATTGAGAGAGCCAAACAAAACAGCAAGGAGTGTTATCTTAATGATAAAGTTTATAGACACGCAAAAATTGAGACAGCCAAACAAAAGAGCAAGGAACGGTATGATAACGATAAAGATTACCGAAACAAACATAAGAAAAAAGTTGCTACCAGAATAATGGGTAGATACTTGGGTGACAAAAGCTATAATGAAAAAATTAAATTCTCTGCGAGGTTGTACCGAAGAACGGATAAGGACAAAGGAAAAATTACATTCAGAAATACAAGAAGATGGCAAAAATGCTGGCTGATCTTCGTAAATTGAGAAACATTTTACGCATGTTTAACCAGGATCACAAAAAGCACTCAAAATTACAGATTAAAATTCTCTTTGAAAGAGCGGATGCTGTTTAAAAGTCGGCTAGAAATGCTTTGGAAAAGCTTCATAGTAATATCCAAAAGAAATTTTGTCAGTTTAATGAAAAGCTTCCAAGGTATGGATTGGCAATTGCCGAACAGTTTATAGATGCAATGAAAAATGTTCGACAACACAGTGAATATACAGAGGTGTACTTTTTAGAATATTCGTATATTAATTTTGGAAGGAGCAATTTATTTACAATAAAGAACGATCTCTTGCCCATAGTAACTGATATTACAGTAAAGAACGACCTCTTGCGTATACTCTCCGGGTTGTAGCGGTTGCTAGCAACCTAGTAAGAGACGATCACGTCCAATGTTAAGAAATATAAAAACCCATAGCTGCTAAGAAATGAGTCAGATCAAAACAAAAAGTACACCATTAGAACCGCCTTATCCGAAACCCCTGTATAGAAAAACTTTCTGTCCCTTGGCTTGAGAACAGCAAGGGAAATATATTGGCTTGAAAATCAAGAAAAGTTGCAGCTACTACAACATTCTGCCTAAACGGGATATTTTTTTTCTCTTTTGTTTCCAGAGATAGCTTTGTACTGGAACATCGTAGAGAGTTTTTCAATAGCTCATTTTAAAGGAAATTATTTGATTACAAATCTATAGTAACTAAAATAAATTATTTCTAAAAGAGAATAAATTATTCTACGAAAAACTGCATTTTTAATACCTTTTCACACTGCAGTCTTTCAAACAAAATCGTATACCAGCGGTAAGATTTGAACTCACGCCTCCGAAGAGACTGGTGGCTAACACCAGTGCCTTGGACCACTCGGCCAGGCTGCCTCTCATAAATATATATGTGAGTTTGGGCTGCAGCAGTAGCTAGCAACCTAGTAAGAGACGATCAGCCCAATGCTAAGAAATATAAAAACCCAAAACTCCTAAAAATAGAGTCAGATCATTACAGTAAAGAACGATGTCTTGCCCATAGTAACTGATATATAGTGGTTCAAGGTGTAGCTGCAAGCTATCCAGATTGCAGCTGGATCCGGGTTGCAGCGCAAGCTGTAACCTGGAGTCTCTTTGCTTAAACAACCAAGAAAATATGTCAGCTTGTTATTAAAAAAAATTGAAATAAAAAATGAAACCTAGCCCATGTTACCTGAAGCAAAAATAGGGATTATATAATTTCCATCAGAATCATGGCTGTAGAGATGGCTGATTCCTAATCCGGGTTGCAGCGGTATCTAGCAACCTAGAAAATGACGATCACGTCCAATGTTAACAAATATAAAAACACCTAACTCCTAAAAAAAGAGACCAAAACAAAAACATATTAGCACACCAATAGAACCGCCTTGTCCGAAACCCCTATAAAGGAAACTTACCGACCTTTGGCACGAATAACAATGAAAATACAGTAAAGAACGATGTCTCGCCCATAGTAACTGATATATGGTGGTTCCAGTGGCAGTTACATAAATCCGGATTGCAGCGGTAGCTAGCAATCCGGGTTGCAGCGGTAGCTAGCAACCTAGTAAGATACGATCACGTCCAATGTTAAGAAATATAAAAACCCATAGCTCCTAAAAAAGGAGTCAGATCAAAACAAAAAGTACACCATTAGAACCGCCTTGTCTGAAACCCCTGTATAGGAAACTTTCTGTCCCTTGGCTTGAACAGCAAGGGAAATATATTGGCTTGAAAATCAAGAAAATTGACTTTAACCATGTTATTCTCCCCAAATTACAATAAGGAACGAACTGTAACCCATAGTAACTTAAGTAGTAAATCAAACAGTTTGTGGTCATAATAATGAGTGTAATGGAAAATTTTAAAGGAAACTGCTGCATATAAGAACCTTTTATAATTAATTACATTAAAAGACCCTCATTGGAATAATAAACAATTACATACATTTGAATTAGTTAGCTATTTGATTGGGTGATGTTCGTCTCTTACTATTTCAAAGAAGAAAAAGGCGTAGGCTTTTTCCTGTTTGTAATCAGTTCATTATCCAGGTTGCAGCGGTAGCTATAAACTTACATAAAGGACCCATATAGTTCATCATAAATGGTATTTTCCGGGTTGCAGCGGTAGCTAGCAACCTAGTAAGAGACGATCACCTCAATTACAGTAAAGAACGATCTCTCTTCCATACTAACTGATATATGGTGGTTCCAGGTGTAGTTACATAAAGGACGAATATAGCTCATCATAAATGGTGTTTGTCAATTATCCGGGTTGTTTACAGTAAATAACGGTCTCTCATCCATAGTAACTGTTATATGGTAGTTCCAGGGGTAGTTACTTGAGGTTCGTCTCTTACAATTTTTATCCGGGTTGCAGCGGTAGCTAGCATATACCATACAAGGATAAGACCTTTGCTAAAGCTCTTCTATCAGCAGAATAGAACGCTTGCTCCTAATACATAAAATTGAGGATCAAAGCTTTTTGGAAACTAAGGCACTTCTCAATTACTAACCTAAGAATGAAAAGTTGGTCGACATATCCTCTACCTTTTCTAAAACCGCATCATTCTTCTCTTAAAAACTTTGTTTACAGCATCTCTCAGTCTAAAATGTATCATACTACTAAGTAATTTACGACCAAAAGAGACCAGACTAATGCCTCGATAATTACCACACTCACTCTTATCACCTTTCTTTTAACAGTGGTTTATTTAAGTTCTCCTAAAATTGTTAGGTACTTCCCCTTTTTCAAAAATCATATTCATAATCTTCAGTAACTTATACTCAATTACAAGAGATATACTCAATAAAACTGAAGTTATCACCAGTATTGATAAACTGTGTTACTTAAAACATAAAGAAGTAGAGGAGTTTTGGTACGGTACAAGAAAAGCAATTAAGGAAACTTTTTGCAGAATAAAAATAAAGCGTTTTAGGATTGTTACCTTTTTCATTTAATTTGGTATCACCTCTGCACAATGAACAAAATGATATCTCTTGATTATTTTTAAGAAAAGCCCAAAGTGAAGCCATTTTTTATTTGGACTATATGTCCTATTTTCATTAACTTTTTCTGGAATTTTATTGCAAAGTCTTCTATTCAGTTTTTTCGTTTGGCTTTTTTTTCTGGGGTATGTTTATGGACATTTTATACTCTTTTTGGATAATATATTTGAGTCCTTAAATCTTTTTATTGACTTTTTAAACAGGTTTCACACAAAAAAAAACACTAGAATAGGAAATACAAGAAAGGCTGCCGTTTTCAATGATTTTTCAACAAAAAGATATATCACCTTGCTGTTTTCAATATATACGAGTAGAACACCGACTCATAACGAAAGATATCTGAATTTTCAGTCATGTCACCAAGTTTTGTTTAAAAAAAAGAATAGTTACATCATTAATGGATAGTGTATGTAGAATTTGTTCCCCGTTGCAATGGGTATAATATAAAATTTATAAATGAAATAATAATAAAAACGAAGTAAGTATAAAAACACAATAAAACGAAGACTCTTAACTTCTGGACATATTAATTTTCAAATAAAATCAAATTAAAATCAATTGAATTAAAATCAAATAGTTGCGGGCATCAAGCCATGGCTAACCCTAGAAAATCCAAGACCGATAGTTCTTTTCACCTTATATACCAGTTCTTGGTCAGAAACTTAAACGTACTTTATTGAAACATAATCATTTTTGTAATTTCTATAAATTCAGATACATTGATGAAGGCGCAGGGCAAATTAAGGGGAAAAATAAAAGAAGTGCTGACAATCGAAAGAGCTAGTAGGTGCATTTTAATTGTGGGTACTATATTTTAAAAGACATTTTGATTAATGGGGGAATTGGTTTTAGACACACGAGGTGCCCTAAGCCATTTTTATCTCAAACCCTTTCAGGATAACCATTAAAAGCCGGTGTCCGGCTGCATCTTCCAAATCTTCAACAACTTTGCCTCCACTTTACACCAGCTTAATTCATATTTAAATTATTTCTCTCTGTCGTTTATATTCCTATTTTTTATAAATTTTTTATAAATCAAATAATTCTGTTAGCCTACTACTCCACCCTATTAAAGATAAAGAATTTTCACCAAAAATACTAGTTGTGTTTATAACTTTATTACCCAAGACACCAATAGTGACTTTACAAACTTATTTTTTTATAATTATTCAGTCCATCTTTTATATTGCTAAATTCTAGACTCTCCGGTTCAGGAATTAACTTTCTCTCAAGTGATTATTGTGGAGAGTACCAACACCATAGCTTCTCAGAAGGTAATTCCGCTTCCTATTCTTTAGCTCTAGATGAACCCTAGACACTACTAGATGGTGATCTTTAGTTTTAGCATCAATAACAGCCTCTGATCTTGTACCTGCTAGTTCTCGGTTCACAATATCATAAGAAAGTTATTTGGCTTATTTACTATATAAGAAACGTCAAAACTGTAAATGGTTTCATTCATGAATACATAATGGTTAGATCAAAGAAATATATAAAGAACGACCTTTTGCCTATATGAATTAAAATTAAAGTTTTTAGATCTAGATCTGGGTTGCAGCGGTATCTAGCAACCTAGTAAGAGACGATCACGTCAAATGCTAAGAAATATAAAAACCCATAGCTCCTAAAAAAGGAGTCAGATCAAAACAAAAAGTACACCATTAGAACCGTTTTGTCCGAAACCCCTGTATAGTAAAATTTCTGTCCCTTGACTTGAACAGCAAGGGAAATATATTGGCTTGAAAATCAAGAAAAGTGTCAGCTAATACAACATTCTGCCTAAACGGGATATTTTTTTTTCTTTTTTTCTTTTGTATCCAGAAATAGCTTGACACTGGAGCATCGTAGAGAGTTGTTCAATGGCTCATTTTAAAGGAAATTAATTGGGTTAAAAATCTATTGTAAATAAAATAAATTATTTCTAAAAGAGAATAAATTTTTCCACCAAGAACTGCATTTTTGATGTCTTTTCACACTGCAGTCTTTCCAACATAATCGTATACCAGCGGTAAGATTTGAACCCACGCCTCCGAAAAGACTGGTGGCTAACACCAGTGCCTTGGACCACTCGGCCAGGCTGCCTCTCATAAATAATATATATGTGAATCTGGGTTGCAGCAGTAGCTAGCAACCTAGCAAGAGACGATCAGTCCAATGCTAAGAAATATAATCCTGGTTGCAGCGGTAGCTAGCAACCTAGTAAGAGACGATCACGTCCAATCCGGGTTGCAGCGGTAGCTAGGAACCTAGTTAGAGACGATCACGTCCAATGTTAAGAAATATGAAAACCAATAGTTCCTAACAGAGGAGTCAGATCAAAACAAAAAGTACACCATTAGAACCGCCTTGTCCGAAACCCCTGTATAGGAAACTTTCTGTCCCTTGGCTTGAACAGCAAGGGAAATATATTGGCTTGAAAATCAAGAAAAGTGGCAGCTACTACAACATTCTGCCTAAACGGGATATTTTTTTCTTTTTTTCTTTTTTTCTTTTCCACAGATAGCGGAAAAGGAATTTTAATAAACTCTAAAAAAAGGAATTTTAATATCAATAGATACATAAAAAGAATTTTAATTTTATGCTGGTTTTAAATATTTAAGTTTCATCAAGTTTAGTCTTTCTCATCAAAAGTCAGGAGCCTGGGAAAATTTGCCCTATTTTAAAAAAAGGAGGAAACACTCTTCAGAATTCATAGAGCCCAAATGAAAATCATACCATTAGTCTTTGTATCAGAAAACCTTATTGTAGAGTTTTCAAGCTCCTATCTGCAAAAACGTGGAATTTGGTATTTTTTGCCAGATTTACATAAAGGATCGATCTAGTTCATTATTATTTAGCTAACAAGCCTTGACAATAGAAACGAATGCTGCGTTTTATCATGAATAATAACTACAATTAGGATTTTTGCTTTTCTTTGCAGTTCTTCAATTTACACAAATTAGAGTAAATCCGGGTTGCTGTTGTAGCTAGCAACCTAGTAACAGACGATCAGGTCCAATGTTAAGAAATATAACAACCCATAACTCTTAAAAATAGAGTCAGATAAAAAAAAACAATCCGGGTTGCAGCGGTAGCTAGCAACCTAGTAAGAGACGATCAGGTCCAATGTTAAGAAATATAAAAACCCATAGCTCCTAAAAACAGAGTCAGATCAAAACAAAAAGTACACCATTAGAACTGCCTTGTCCGAAACCCCTATAAAGGAAACTTACCACCCTGCGGCTTGAATAACAAAGAAAATATATTGGCTTGATAATCAAGAAAATTGACTTTAACCACGTTATTCTCCACAAACGGGATATTTTTTTCTTTCTTTCTTTTCCACAGATAGCTTGGCACTGGAACATCGTAGAGAGTTGTTCAATGGCTCATTTTAAAGGAAATCTCTAGATCTAGCGCTATTTGTACTTAATTTTTTTTTTTTTTATTTTTTTTTACGAAAAACTTAATTTTTTATATACAATATTAAACAATGACGTCATAGTCTTTGGATGTAGTTAGTACATAAAGTCTGGATCATCGAATTAAAGCTGAAACTAAGTAAAGAACAATTATGCCTCCATATATTCACAGTGATGTATAAAATTTCCCATTACATCTGTAAACTGTTCCACAGTTGCCGGTTCATACCTTGGAAGCTTTTCACTAAACATGCAACATTTCTTTTGGATATTACTATGAAGTTTTGTGAAAGCATCTCTAGCTGACTTTTCAACAAAATCCATTCTTTCAGAGATAATTTTAATCTTTAATTTTGAATATTTTTCATAATCCCGGTAAAACATTCGTAAAATTTTTCTAAATTTACTAAGATCAGCCAGCATTGTTGCCATGTTTTTGGACTTCTGAATATAATTTTTAATTTTGCCCTTATGCGTTCTTTGCAGCTTGTGTAAACTGCAAAATATCCATGGTATCCGAGCAATAGTTTGAATATTTCAATTCAAGCTAGAAAAATACCTTAAAATGTTAAAATTAGTTTTATTTTTGGTTAGGTTCTAACTACCCGATGTGGAATTTACTATGTATTTTCAGACCAAAAAATTCAATTTTTTAATATATTTAATTTTTCAGTTTAGAATCGCTAAAGTTATTTTGTAAACTGCAATTACAGTAAAGAACGATCT
The DNA here is from genome assembly GCF_049724085.1 of Artemia sp. Qi Xiang Cuo. Taxonomy (NCBI): domain Eukaryota; kingdom Metazoa; phylum Arthropoda; class Branchiopoda; order Anostraca; family Artemiidae; genus Artemia; species Artemia sp. Qi Xiang Cuo. Next base: position 47,154,228 of record NC_142808.1, on the reverse strand, counting down.
CTCTCCCATAGTAACTGATATGTTACATTAAAAGACGATCATTGGAATAAAAAGTTATTGCATGCATGGGACTTAGTTAGCTACTTGATCGTTTGAGGTTCGTCTCTTACTATTTCAAAGAAGAAAAAGCCGTAGGCTTTTTCCTGTTTGTAATATTTTACAGCCCATATTTCGTAAAAATAGAGTCAGATCGATTTATATTAAAGAATCCGGGTTGCAGCGGTAGCTAGCAACCTAGTAAGAGACGATCACCTCCAATGTCAAGAAATATAAAACCCCCCAACTCCTAAAAAAAGAGTCAGATCAAAACAAAAAGTACACCATTAGAACCGCCTTGTCCGAATCCTCTATAAAGGAAACTTACCGCCCTTTGGCTTGAATAACAAAGAAAATATATTGGCTTGAAAATCAAGAAAATAGACTTTTACCACGTTATTCTCCACAAACGGGATATTTTTTTCTTTCCGCTTTTTTTTTCCTGCTCAGCTAGCTGGGCACTGGAAAATCATATAGAGATTTATAATAGCTAATTTTAAAGGAAATTGAAACATCTAGTCACTTTTTTATTTAAAAATAAAATACTTTTTAAATTATAATCAATTTTGTCAAAAAAATTTCATTTTTGATGTATTTTCATACTGAAGTCTTTTCAAAGATATTTTAATTTTGAAGAAATAAAACAGTTAATGTAATGAACTCTATAGTAATAATAGCTACTTATCTCAATAGTAACCGAAACTCCTGGAACCAAAATTTTCTTTTTTGGCTTAATCGCTAAAATTATTATGTAAACTGCAAAAATATTTATGATGCCTAATAAGTAATAGTAATTTTTTAATTTAAACAAAAAAATACATGAAAATTCTAAAATTAGTTTTGCTTTTTGTCTCCTGGAAGAAAATTTTTTTTCATCTCAGTTCAAATTTATTATTATATCCTGGAACCAAACTTTTTTTGGTTTGTAACCCGTAAAGTACATATCTCCATATTATTGTCTCATAATTGCAATTATTTTAGTTTTCAGTCCAGGATCGCTAAACTTATTATGTAAACTGCAAAAATATTTATGGTGTCTAACCAATAATACTAATTTTGTAATTCAAACAAGATAAATACCTGAAAATTTTAAAATTAGTTTTGTTTTATGCTAGGTTTTAGATACTCGACACGGGATTTTGTGTACTTAATAATTTTAAAACTTGAAAAAATATGGTCTCACGCAAGTGGAAAAAAAGAAAGAATAACCAAAAACAATATAAAAATAGAGCAATCCAAATTTCTACCAATAAAAAACTTTACTACACGAAAAATAAAGCTAACATCCTGAAATATCAGAAAAGTTTATTTAAAAGAGATAAAAATGCCACCAAACGCAATAAAGCTCGAGAACGCGTAAGGATAGCTACTAAGATGTCTTGTGATCCAGGATTTAAGAAAATGAAATATGACAGAGCAAAACAGAGGTATCTTACGGATCAGGGGTATCAAGAAGGGAAAATTGAGACAGCCAAACAAAAGAGCAAGGAACGGTATGATAACGATATAGATTACCGAAACAAACATAAGAAAAAAGTTGCTACCAGAATAATGGGTAGATACTGGGGTGACAAAAGCTATAATGAAAAAATTAAATTCTCTGCGAGGTTGTACCGAAGAACGCATAAGGACAAAGGGAAAAATTACATTCAGAAATACAAGAAGATGGCAAAAATGCAGGCTGATCTTTGTAAATTGAGAAACATTTTACGCATGTTTTATCGGGATCACGAAAAGTATTCAAAATTACAGATTAAAATTCTCTTTGAACGAGCGGATGCTGTTGAAAAGTCAGCTAGAAATGCCTTGGCAAAGCTTCATAGCAATATCCAAAAGAAATGTTGTCAGTTTAACGAAAAGCTTCCAAGGTATGGATTGGCAACTGCGGAACAGTTTATAGATGCAATGGAAAATGTTCGACAACACAGTGAATATACGGAGGCGTACTTCTTAGAAAATTCGTATATTAATTTTGGAAGGAGCAATTGCAGTTTATGTAGCAGCAATAAAAATATATATACAAGCATACCTATCAACAGCGAAGGAAAAGCAATGTTTTTCAATTATGGCGAAAACGAGCCTGTTAGGGTTATTAGTAAATGTGTTTGTAAGACTAATGATTTAGAACAAATTCCTGGAACACCGACTCAAGAAAAAAGCATTTCTAACTGTGTTTTAAACAGTTCTTTTAGTTCTACTGAATATTTGGCAAAAAATCTCTGTGTAGTAGAAGAAACTGTCCTGAAAAGTACGAGACAACTATTGAAAAATGCTCTAAAACTAGATCTGACAAGGAAATTATGATAGCTGAAGTTACCTATAACAATCTGAGTAAACATTCAAAACCAAAAATTGGGCAGCAGGTTACTTGGCAATGTCACCCTGATATCTGCAAGCTCTATCCGACGGATATTGATTTATGTCAAATTCTTTTTGATATCCTTGAAAATAATATAGCATTAAAATATTCAACTGACAAAGTGGTTAATTTCTACCTTGGCGGCTTGGATTATTGTGAAATCAATTACAGGGACACAAGAAAGCATGGGCATTCGTTATACTGTAGCCCAAATGAGGGATGTCGGAGCTATTTGCGTTCTCTAAGGGCACTAGCTCCACATTTTCCTGTCTTGAACTGTTTCATTAATAGCGTATATAAGTCAGTATCAAAATGTAAGATTATACAACATATTAATCTAATAAAAGTCTAGGGCTCATACAAGGAACTAAGTCATTATATAGAAGAAGTTTCAAGAAGACTCTGTCGTAATCATAGTCAAGACTTCATTTAAGGTGATAGCAATATTAGAGTTTCTGTGGATGAAAATACAATAATAAAATTATTTGATGAGAGCCTTGATAAGGTAGCTAACATCAGCGATGTATACCCCACAATGCATTGTGACAGTTGTGAGCAGATAAAGACAAAATACCAATTGAAGAGTCTAAGATCCCTTTCAAATAAGAAAGGTTTTGATGTAATGATGGCCACGATTTTAGAACACCTACAACAGGACATACCCAAAGATGACAGAGAACAACTAGTTCAATGTACAGGTTGGAAATAGGATGTCATAGATTAATTCTCTGTCTGTGAATACTGTGCAGGGAAAATGTTGAAAAGTCAGGAGAATGTCCGATCCGTATTAAATAACCTTCATATAGACTGTACACCGGACTGTAAAAAGTGTTTAAATAATTTTGAAATGGCAATGATTCGATTTGTAATGCCTTGTCTTACGATCGTCAGATTAGGGCAAGTAACTGCATTGAAGAGACCTAGAACAGAACTTGTTGACGCTTTTAAGGGGAGATATCCGGGTTGCACCGGTAGCTAGCAACCTAGTAAGAGACGATCACCTCCAATGTTAAGAAATATAAAACCCCTCAACTCCTAAAAAAAGAGTCAGATCAAAACAAAAAGTACACCATTAGAACCGCCTTGTCCGAATCCTCTATAAAGGAAACTTACCGCCCTTTGGCTTGAATAACAAAGAAAATATATTGGCTTGAAAATCAAGAAAATTGACTTTTACCACGTTATTCTCCACAAACGGGATATTTTTTTCTTTCCGCTTTTTTTTCCTCCTCAGCTAGCTGGGCACTGGAAAATCATAGAGAGCTGTATAATAGCTCATTTTAAAGGAAATTGCAACATCAAGTGCCTTTTGTAATTAAAAATAAAATACTTTTTAAAGTAGAATCAATTTTGTCAAAAAAATTGCATTTTTGATGTATTTTCGTACTGAAGTCTTTTCAAAGATATTTGAATTTTGAAGCAATCAAACAGTTCATGGTAATGAACTCTATAGTAATAATAGCTACTTATCTCAATAGTAACCAAAACTCCTGGAACCAAAATTTTCTTTTTTGGCTTAATCGCTAAAATTATTATGTAAACTGCAAAAATATTAATGATGCCTAATCAGTAATAGTAAGTTCTTAATTTAAACAACAAAAATACATGACAATTTTATAATTAGTTTTACTTTTTGTCTCCTGGAAGAAAAATTTTTTTCATCTCAGTTCAAAGTTGTTAGTGTATTCTAGAACCAAACTTTTTTTGGTTTGTAACCCGTAAAGTACGTATCTCCATATTATTGTGTTATAATTGCAATTATTTTAGTTTTCAGTCCAGAATCGCTAAACTTATTATGTAGACTGCAAAAATACATATGGTGTCTAACAAATAATACTAATTTTGTAATTCAAACAAGATAAATACCTGAAAATTT
>NC_142808.1:47083127-47149457 GCF_049724085.1 Artemia sp. Qi Xiang Cuo | reverse complement strand
GCTGAATCTGATGGTTTGATTTTCATTAGTATCGCTTAAACAAGTATCGCTTGTTTAAGTATCGCTTGTTCTAGTATCCTTTAATTTTTACTTCCAATATTTAGATCAAAACTCCAATACAGCTCCGATTAGTCTTATTTGTAATGACGGCCTTTTCGAGTCTAGGAACACAACAGAACGTTATGATATAAGGTTTATTTTTTATGAGTCCTTGAACACCTTTCTATGATTTTACAGTGACTACATTGCCTACATGAATAATTAAAATGAAATTTGCATATTAATTTTACTTTTTTTGGCTAAATGGCTTTCTCGAAATTTTTATCTGACGTAATTTACGTAACGAACTTCTGTATTCGTATACTTTTATTACGTATATTAGGGGGTTCGCCCCCCAGTCAATACCTCGCTCTTTGCGCTAAAGTTCAAATTTTGTTTTAATTCTATAAGAATGACCCCTTAATCACAAAGGCCGTTAATTAGAATAAATAGCTCTGATGAAAGTACAAAAAAACTTTAGCGTAAAGAGTGAGGTAATGACTAGGGGGTGAACCCAATCATATACGTAATAATCTCTGTTCGTTTTAAGTTTTGATGTTACTCCTTACTTTCAGTTGAAAAATTGCTTTATTTTATTTAATTTCTGATCGTTTTTTCTAAATAAGGCTTGGAAATCTGGCGCCCCTCATAGCAATGTCCCTTCCTCCTTGAAAACTTCCTCCATGGGAAGATCTTCCTACGTAACCCCCCCCCCCACCCCCACTACCAGAAAAAATTCTGTATACTTCCCAATAACCAATACTGTATATTTAAACATTGGGCAAAGTTCATAACTTGCAAACTTGCTTCCCCCGGGGACTGTAGGGGATTAAGTCATCCTCGGAGACATATTTGTTGTATTTTTCGACCATGCTGAACCAAATGGCTATCTCAAAATTTTGATCGGGTGACTTTGGGAAACAATGAGCGTGGGAGGGGCCCTATTTGCCCTCTATTTTGTCGGTCACTTAATAAGGGCACTAGAAGTTTTAATTTCTGTTTGAATGAGCCAACCCGCGATATTCTAGGACCACTGAGTCGATACGATCACTCCTGGGGAAAAAAACGCATCCGTGATCTTTCTTCTGGCATTAAATACGAAATTCCACATTTTTGCAGGTAGGAGCTTGAAATTTTTATAGTAGGGTTCTCTGATACGCTGAATTGGATGGTGTTATTTTCATTAGAGTTCAATGACTTTTAGGGGGCGTTTCCCCCTTTTTTCAAAAATAAGGCACATTTTCTCAGGTGCGTAACTTCTGATGGGTAAGATTAAACTTGATAAAAATATATATATTTGAAATCAGCATAAAATCTGATTCTTTTGATGTATCTATTGGTATATCGGTTTCTATTGAGCCGAGTCGCTTCTTACTTTCAGTTCGTTTCCACAAACAGTTTTATTTGTTGCCACGAACTGTTTGAAAAACAATAATCTTTATTTTTCCTGCATCAGATGTGGATAAGCCCCTCTTCAACACCTTGCTCTTGACGCTACAGTTTTTAGTACTTTAAAAAAAAACTTATGATAGTTTTAAGTAAACAACCCTTGTATTTCATGAATCGTTCATATAGAGTTGGGACAAAATTAAAGCTTTAGCGCAAAGAGTAAGGTGTTGAGGAGGGGGCAGCCCCCACATATACATAATAATTTATTTTTGTTTTAAGTTTTAATAATGTTTCTTACTTTCAGTTGAAGAAATTTGTTTTTTCATTTAATTTTTGATCGTTTTTTAAATAATGCCAGGAAATATGACTCCACCTCCACAGAAAAATCCCCCTCCCTACAGAAATATTCTTTAGATAATTCAATCTCGGTAATAACTTACCCCTTACAATTACCTTTAACATGTCCACATGTAAAAATGAGTCGGCAAAATGAAAGCAAGACACATAAAAAGATTTTCGTATTGGAAATCTGACATATTCCCCCAGTGCAAAATTTACTCTTAAAATTTTACTCCCTGGAAAATTCCCTCCCCATGGAAAATTCTCCCTGTGGAAAAAAAAACAGCAGAAAATTCTCCCGCCCCACTCCCCTAACAAAAAAATCTGCATAGGTACCAAAGAAAAATACAAAGATTATACAAACCAATTGTAGTACAGTGGATTGATGCTCTGCTTGCCAATACGGAGCACTAGGGTTTGATCCCCGCTGTAGCAATGTTTGGCGACAAGCTTGCTACTTGTCCCTGTAAAAACACCCAGTAACTGAAACGTCGACGCGACGCCTTATGCGCCAGCAATGTCTCAGGAGGATCTTTAAGGTTCCTTCACATTGAAAACGTAAGACTTTACGTTACGTTTAGTCCTAAGGTTGTTACAATTCATGTTACGGGTCTTACGTTTATGTTCCTTCACATCGAAAGTCTTCCCTTCATACTGCAACGTCAATTTTCAGCGCTACCCATGCAAAAAAGTGATTTTCTTTGTTGTGCAAGGAAGGGGGCTGTAATTTCCTTATTCTAGGTTTTTGACCATACTGACTCCAACGGTATACTTTTCATTTTCATCTGATGCCATTTTAGAGGGGCTTCAGGCTTTTTTTTAAATCAGCATAGATTTCTTTTCGAAATTAACTTTTACTTTTAAGAACAACCAAAATAATAGTTACCATTCCTGTTTCAGTGTCAGATGGCATTTTTTTCACTAGGTATTTTTTTCTAAACGTGTTTTTTGACTTTTGGTTACTATGGGCTGTAGTTTGCTCTTTAGTCATCCCTGTGGTTATCCCAGTCCAACGTTAAACTTCTGGAAGTGAACACCGGCAAAGGGAAAGGACATTGCATGGCAATTTCCAAATTTCTCTAAATCTGTTTATTTTTTTCTTTAGTTTCAGTTTCATGGCAGGCATGTCTTCTTACACATTTTTAATAACTTTATGTTAAAAAGCGTCTCTTTACCTTGTTTTTCACCATATCCTATAGCATTAAGACACCTAATTATAGCTATTAGATTTTTGTTTCAAAGAAATCTAAAACCAGTTACTACATTTCAAAACAAAGCCATAGAAATGTCAAAAGTATTTTCTTATATCATGTTTTTACTCTGGTACTAGTGTTACTAATGTTAATTATTCATATTGCTGGCATATTTGTTATTTTTAGACCTACTAGACATTTTTTTCATATAATTTAATGCTTACCTTAAAGAGAGAGAAAAAACTTTATTAAGTTTGTCTATAAAACTAAAATACACTGAATGATTAAAGTATTTTTTTAACTGCCTTCATGATCTCCATCTGCAACTCTAATTTTGAGCCATCCGGTTCTTTTTTCATATGAGATAACATTTATTTTAGAAATTACCACTCCAGATCATGCTGGTCATCACTGTTTTTTTTTTTTTTTTTTTTTTTTTTTTTTGTCAATTGCTTGCTGTTCCTTCGGGTCTGTTTGATCTTTAGACCCTGTCTTTGTTCTATTATGAGTTTGATTTTGGCTTGTTGATGCATATATTTGTTGCCTACTAGAAGCTTGGGAACTTGGGATATCTGTTTGATTGTTAAAGAGAATTTCTTGACTAGGGGTAATAAAATCAGCATCATTCACTTCAGTATAGTTATATTGTTGGCTGCTAACTGCAGCATGTGAAACATCTTGATCAGAAGATTTGGCGAAAATACTTGTTGTATAGTTCAAGGGATTCTCACTAGAGACACCCCTTGCACACTCTGAATAAATTTCCACTGATATATTCTCATCTTGAACAGTGTTCCCTTTTGTCTTATGGTTCCTTTCAATTATATGTTCCGAAAGTAAGTTCATTCTTTGTACAAGCTTTTCGTCTTCTGGCTTTAAGCTTATACTAGCACCAGATCCACTTGTAGCCTTTTTTCTTTAGGTGGACATAGTGGTCTCTCAGGTTCTCAAGCTCCCCCTTCTTTTGATAAGCTCATTAACTAGAAAAAAACACAATGATTACTCAATTTTTCAATTTTTGAACTTTAAACATACTCATTTTATAGCCCTATTTTTATTGCAGCTTATTCATAAAATATATTGTGGAGATTTAGTTAATTTTTCTCCTCAATAGCAAGAACTCCATAGCTAATTAATTCTGTGGAGCAATAAAAAAAGAATTTTTGGACCACAGAAAGTCAAGGATCACTTAGAAAAGAAGTAAAATTTACTGTGCCTTCAATCAAATTTATTGAAACAAGTACTTTGCCTACACCCAATTATAAAACATTTGTTAGGGTACTAACTGAATTAATATCATTTCTTTACTACTATAATACTTCAATGCATAAATACTCAATAGTCTCTACTGTATTTCCATTTGCTTATCAAAGTTAAGTGTCACTTAAAACATGTTGGTGATGGGCCAAAAAACCATGCATATTGAGTGTCCTGATTTGAAGCTTTAAAATACAATACAATTTGATTTGTTTGTATCAAATTTTAAGATTGTTTTGGGTCCAACTAAAGTTAGTCAAAATCAACTTTTACTTGAAGACAATATCCACACACAGGTGTTTGAGGAAATGATGACATTGTATTTACTATTCTCTTTTTTTTCTTTTTTTTTAAAGTTTATGTTTTTCCATGACATTTCCTTTCTGACAAAGTTCTTAAAGATCACACATCACATAGATCTAATCACCAAATATTATTTCTAACTATGTCATTCAAATCTTTTTACTAAATGGTTTTATTCTTTATTTAAATTCTTTGTAATGTTTGGTATTTGATATATCTTTCTGTGTCAATAAATCCATACAAATATATTTCAACACCACAGGAAATATTGCTGTAGCCTACAGTAAATACGCTGTCTGTTGTGAATTCCATAAATATAATTTTCATATGTTGGAAATGTAAATAAAGTTTTAATGTAAAAAAAAATAATTTAAAATATATAGCCTATTGCCTATGTTATAAACAAAACTTTGCAGATCATTGATGCTTGTAATATTTTTGTACTTATTTCCAATCAAAACTTAGGTAATATTGTACAATTTTATCATTTTCAGAAAAAACAAATAGCCTTAAATATCAGTAGTAATCAAGGTTCCATTTTGCTTACTCTATGTTCCATCCTGTGTTATTTGTCCCACTTTACATTCCATGGCAACTTTCCAGTGCATGTACCTATGGATCTGGTTTGGTGGGTATAATCTATTCCATGGCACCTTTCCAGTGCATGTACCTATGGATCTGGTTTGGTGGGTATAGTCTGGTTTGGTGGGTATAGTCTGGTTTGATGGGTATAGTCTGGTTTGATGGGTATAGTCTGGTTTGGTTTTTTCCTAAACATTGTAAAAAAGATAGCAGTATGAATGGGGGATTCCCCGCACAAATTTGTTTCAACTCCAATTTTTTTTTCAACCAGACTGGTTTTTTTTTTAGAGCTAATACCTATTTTTTATGCAGCCAATAAAATAGAATTTATTAAAAAATAGTCATTTAAACCTCGTATAAAATGTACATGCTTTGGAATTTAATCTTCATTATTTTTTAACACATTGATTATAGTACACTAAATATTATTAACTTTTAAAACAATGGATATTTCTATTTTAAATGTTAGTACACTTTCATTCTTTATTACCAAAAAAAAAAATCGTTTTACTGGTAAATTCAAATTTCAGGGGGACTTAGCCCCCCTCCCCTCAACCAAAACAAAGCTTAAAATATGATGCATATACTCGATAGAAACGGCAAAGAACGCCTTTTTCTATTATATAAATAAAATCTCTCCTCCACAGCTATGTTTACAAGGTTTAATTGTTTTGAAAAACATTTTTTTATAATTCAGAAACAACCTTTTTCCAAACGTGCTGTATTTTTATATTTTTTTAAAGAACTTTAATGGTTCTTTCTAAGATTTTACGTTAGTTACGTAATCTTACGGAGCGAATTATGTCAGTAACGGAGGCAGGGCCAAGTAGAATCGAGGTCTACGTAGAACTTTACGTTAGTTTATGTTACGTTATGGAAAATTCAATATAGCAGCAACAGAATCAAATTTCCAGATAAGCAATGGATAAATTTCGAAAACAAATTATAAACGTTTCTTAAAAAGTGTTTCACGCTTGAATTTCCATTTTTAAATTCTGAATGGCTTGCTTATGATGATCGTTAGGATTTTAGACGAGGATTAATATTTAATTAAAATATAGCTACAATGTAGTTTCCCACCGAGCAGAAGCTAATAATGTCTGGTATAAAGACCATGAAAACTGGTTATTGTCTCATGTTCGCGATACAAGATCTTGAGTGCGGTGGCTATAAAACAAAAATACCCAATTCTTACCTATTTAAATTTTACTTTTCTTTCTTTATATGGGAAAATATATAGGAAAAAATGAAAAGTTCGGATTCAATTGGCTTATACTTAGGGCCTACTGCCGACTGCAGCATCTACTTTCTTTTTAATTAAAATAAAATTTCAAAATGTAACAAATTGATTATAAATGTTAGATTACTTATTTGAAATTTTGCGCCTCTAAAATTTCTGCACTCGGGGCAAGTGCCCACCCCTCTAGAACCTGCCTCTGCCTACGATGTACCCGACGGTTTTGGACATACATTGTATAGTATCACTACAGACATAAAATTGTTTTTTGAAATGTCCATCAAATTTATTATTTGCGACACCATAGATAACCCTTAATCTGCGAAGAGCATAGCAAGTCTCGTGAGGTGTGTAATTATGCTAGTAAGAAGTTATAATTGTACATGGGAATTTGACTGTTCATAATTTAGACGATTAACTCAAATGTAAACGAGTTGGTGGAAAATGTGTATTTTAGTGAGTGTAAAGAAAATAAGGTGCTAATTTTATGCTTTCAAGAAGCAAAGCTCAATTCTAAAGTGGAAACTATAGCCTTGTAAAAATTGATTGTCTAAAGTATAGCAATACTATTTAAAAACGGCTTATTATTTGTATCGTGGGGGGGTCATGCATTACTGTAAGTACCGTATAGGACAGAACCAACATAGCCAATAGAGAGGTATGTAATGACCAAAGATTCAAGTGGACATCAGATATTTAGTTCAAAAAATTACTATCGTAGCGCAAAGGGCAAAATTAAAATTTCAGAATTGAAAAATCATAAAACACAAAAACTGAAAAACTGGCAAAGAATGCCAAAACAAAAACGACAAAAAAAATAGAATATAGCAGGGCCATATCCAGGATTTTTTAGGGGTAAGGGGGGTTACAAAAGGATATTATTTTTTTTTTTTGGGGGGGGGGGAGGGTAACTTGAAAAACGCATACAAAATTCGTTTATATTCATTTTTGTTATGTTATTCTTGTATGCGCGATTCAAGAGTTTCTTTTTATGCCCAAATTAAAAGAGACGTATTTGATGAAAGCATATAGGGTTTAGCAGATGATTAAGTGGCTTTTATAAAAAATTTCGGACCTGGAGGATATCAATGTATAAATTCTAGCCTGCTCAATGTAAGATGAAAAAAACAAACTAAATCTTCGCTAAGGAATCTGATTATTAAGTTGGAACTTTCGAAGCGTGCTTAACAGGGACTGTTGAGTTGCCCGAGGGTTCAGTTAAAGGGGGTATAGTGACATGGGGGTCGAGGGCAATTTATCTTTAAAAGAGGGCTTATTATTACATTATTAAATTTTTCTTCTTTTTTAAGGTGGAGGAAGATTCTTGCAATTACCCCCTCCGGAAAAGAAACCAAGATGGAACGAAGCCACATTGATGCAAGCTGCAAGGCCCTCCATCATCAAATATGCTGGTTCAATTATACATGCTCTGGACCAGCCAATGACCACGCAACTTTTAATGCCAGTGTTATAGCCTCTCACGCCAGTGTTAGCTCTGCGCAAACCTCTACGCAACCTGGGAGGAAATTAAAAAGAGAGTGGGCGGCTTCTCATAATGCCTCATCCCAGTGTACTCAAGATCGTGAGGTTGACCCTCTTCATGCTATACCAAGGACCTCGGATGTACCAGCCCAGTCAGAATTTGTAAGTATATATATAATTTTTTTTCTTTTGGTATTTTCAAAAATAAGGTAAATTTTCTGAAGTACAGAACTTTTAATTAGTAAAGCTTACACTTGATTATAAAACATTCTATAATAATGCTATTTTATTAACATTAACTAAATTAGCATTATATAAAAGAGTGGTTATAACATAGAACTAGCAAATAGCTTATCATACTTTTCTATAAAACCTTACCTATAATTTCTCTTTTAAGCAAGATGTTTTCTAATGCAAAAATCCAATTATTTCTTTAAACAAATCACTATTTCACACTTGATGGTTGAACAAGCGTTCTTAAACTAAGATATGTTTTTACACTTAGCTTCACGCATATTTAATCCTATTATCAAAATAATCTATCGGGTAAGGTTGAATATTAATCCAGCAGGTATAAATTTGAATGTTAATCGCTCGCTCGCTACAAAGCGGGAGTTTCAAATAACAGGATGTTTCTTATCTTAGATATTAACACAGGAAAAATCGCATAAATTGTTTCCACAGCGCATTTCTATCTGACGCTGTTTCAGCAGCACGTTATAGGCTAATAGAATATAGGCTAAGGGGTTAGAAACGCAATTTCAACCTGTAAGAATATTTCAGCGTGTAAGTGTGTGCATGTGTGGGTGTCTGCGCATGTGTGTTGTGTGTGTGTGTGTGTGTGTGTATGTATGAGTGTGTGCGCATGTGTGAATGTGTGTGTGTGTGTGTGTGATCGTGTGCGTGTGTGAGTGTGTGTGTGTGTAAGTATGAGTGTGTGTGTGAGTGTGTGCGCATGTGTGCTTGTGCTATTAACAAAATTTGTAACTTATTATGCATTGTTTTGTAAATAATGCTATAAGCAAAAATTTGTAATTTATTATGCATTCGTTTGATAAATAATGATATAAGCAAAAAAAAGAAAAGTGTGTTATAATTGTGATAAGACTTTCATCAAAGAAAAAAAAACTTAATCCTTTCATTTTCTAGTTTCAGAGGGACGCTATGAAAACTTCTGCCTTCCCTGGCCCAAAACTTCAAAGTATCATTGGTAATTATCGCCTCTCGCCGGATGATGATGATGTTAGTGAAGGTACGTTATTTGATATCCCCCTGGATTTTCAATTTACAGCTGAAGAAATGGACAGTTTTATGCAAATTGTAGGACCTAATTTTTCCGGGGACACTTTTGACGATAACTTTACTATTAGTGACTTGGATCCTGTACAAATAGGTGCAGGACATGAAAATAGTGCTATGTCCTCAGAACTACGTGAATTTTATTTGTTAGAATCTGCTCTAGGTCACTTGCAAACATACAGGGTAGATTTTAACCCTCCCGAGGAAAACGCGGCTGTCGGGAGCATTATTTTAACAGACCCCGTGAACGATCTCCACAGATACATCGACAGAATTTGAGCACAAATTGAGATTCAGATTCAGAAATGGGAGGGTCAAGGGGGGGGTTAAAGCATCGGTGAATCAAAAAGTTCATTTACAAAAGGGAACATCTGCATGGGCGCCCATATGGGGGGGCAGGGGGGGGGCTCTTGCCCCCCCCCTGGCTGAATGACGCTGCCTTATTTTTATATTTTTGTTCGGAGATTTCTATTATATAGCATTAAACGTAGCAATTAGACGAAGTTTGCCCCCCCCTGGAATTCAGCTTATGGGCGCCCATGAACATCTGGGGATATTTTTTATTTTCATTTTTCAACTGGCAACCAGACTTTTTACCCAGGTCTAAATTAATTTGAAGACAACTTTTTTAACTGGGTAAATAAACTAATTTCGACTTTGGACACGTTTAACGAGAAGGGAAGTGGGTCAACAATTTTATACATTTAATACATGTATCTGGATCTCAGTATATTTTAAAAAAAACTTCATTTTAAGGGGAGCGCTGGGGAACAAAATAAAATACCACCCAGATTTGTCGGCTAGGGTAGGGTTTCAGGGTTTCAGATTTGAAACAGGGCTGTAATGCTTTAAATATTCATTTTTAGCAGCAGCCCATAAAACATTAAAAAAAGATTCAACAATAAAAGATCTCGACGGACTTGCACGTAACGGTGTAAAAATTTTACATAAATTAAATTGTGATTTTTTAGAGGGGAAGTATCGGGTGTCCTTGAAAGAAATAAGAATATACTAGAACGAAAATGAAACTCTTGGGGTGGGGGTGGTGGTTCTCCAGTATGACACTGAAGTCGTATCTGGGGGAAAAAAACAAATAAAAAAGGGGTTTTGTATTCAGTGAAGACATCAATGGTAGAAAATGTTAAACATTCGGTTTGGATTATTTATGAACTTTCCAAATATGTAAATTTCTATAGTCATTTTTTCCCCGTTACAGCAATAAGTCGACTTTTATCCGAAGGCGCTTGGAGAGGAGAACGTCTCTATTGCCCCATTTTCCTTTCTCTATTTAGATCTGAGCGAACATTCTCAGATCACATGAACAATTGCAAAATTCATGGCAATCAAAGAATAGATATGTCGGCAGAAGGCAAAGACACTTTCCAAATTAAAAATTTCCGAAATTCCCTACTGCAAGTTGATAAAATATCTTTGGACTGTGAAACAAGACTGGTTGAGATATCAAACCTATCCAAGCCACATATAGTGAAGGAATACACACTAGTTGCGTGTTCCTACGCTCACGCCCGTCGTGATTCGAACAATCAAATGCAATTGGAAGAGTTTTTTTGGGTATGGATGAGGAGGGCAGCATGGAAAAGTTATTGATATCTTTAATAAAAACAACAAACGGCGCAATTTCACGATTGCGTCACATCAACTACCCAATAACATTGTCAGATAAAGAGCAACTGGCATTAGCAAAGGGGACAATTTTCTGGGTCTGTAGGGATGCTCTTGCCCCAAAGGACATGTTGCAGGATCCTGATCACCTTACCGATCCAAATTCAACGGGAAAACGGTACTTTCGGGAGTAGGATCACAATTCATGTAATTTCAAAATTAAAAAACAATTTTTCCTTCTGGTTTCTATACATAGCTCTAACTATGATCTGAAGTATGTCCTTCCAGCATTCGCACGTCTTCAAAGAAATGGAACAGTGGATGATTAAGCATGGGTGATAGCAAGCTTTTCCTACAATATAATTCCTGAATCATCGGAAAAGCTGCTTGTTTTGGAATTTATGTGGAAATTTGTTGAAGACGGTGTTGATTACATGAATAAAATTCGCTTTTTAGATTCCTACAGTTTTTCCCCAAATCATTGAGCGAATTAATTCAAGTGCAGAAAAACGATGATGGTTGCAATGCTTTCCCCCTTCTCAATCAACAATTTTAAAATGATTTATATGATTTGTTAACTGTCATGGCTATCCATCTTCATGATTATTATTGTTCAATGTTGAGATTTGCTGAGGAAACTACACCTCAAATTGGATCGTTTTACGATAGTCTATATAATCGTAATTGCAACCTCGAGGAATACAGATTTGCTAAAAAAATGTTGGCAGAGGGAGGTGGTAAAAATGGGTTTGACTACTGAAAGCTGTATTTTTCGAGTGACGTGTTAACACTGTTTGAAATTATGTGTAAAAATACGGACAAAATCTATGAGGAATTTAATCTTGATTTGGGCTATTATTTTTCATCTCCTCATCTAGTGATGGACCTCATCCTAAAAATTAGTGGGGAAAAAATCACAGACATTGATCAGCACCTGTTCATTGAAAAGTCAATGAGGGGTGGTTTTGTTTTTCACGGGGATCGTATCTTGGAAACTGATCCATCAGGAGAGAAGACAGGTATAAAATCAGATGGAGTTTTCCTTGATATGAATTCTCTCTACCCCTCGGCCATGTCCCATTATGCGCTACCTTGCGGTGACTATAAATGGTTCAATGACCCTCGAGCTCCTCATTTCTCCAACATTGACAGTGGTGTTGAGGAGAATGGACCGGTTGGATGGTTTTTTGAAATTGATGGAGAGATACCAGTCGAGCTTCACGATTCAGTAAAGTATTTTGTTTTCCCGTGTATCAATAGACCTGTGACTAAGGACTCTGAGTCCTCGCAATAGGCGTTTAATCGAGGTGGACGGATTGCATTGGTCACCTTCAAAACAAAAACTAATCGCTGATCTTCCGCCAAAAAAAATATAGCTGTACATAATATAGTTTTCAAATGGATATTCAACAACAGTTTAAACGTCACAAAGTTTCACAAAGCACTCCAGTTAAGTCAAAAACCCTATCTGAAAACGTTTGTTGACAATTTTGTCAACAAACTTTCTGAAGCAAAGACGAAGTCTAAAAAAGAAATTTATAAACTTATTTTTAATTTAGGTTTCGGCAGAATGTACGAGAGTGTTTGTAATAAGAATTGTTGTCGCGTCGTGACCGACATCAATCACACCGAACTAATTATTGACAATCCAAATTAAACTTATTCCGCAATCTTTGGACAAGACACGGTACTTTTGAATAGGAAAAAAGACGCATTATCTTGAATAAAAATATTGCTGCAGGCAGTGCGATCTTGGAGATCTCTAAAAAACTCATGTTGGAATTCTACTACAATGTGGCTAGGGTACAGTGGCCGGAAAAGGGGCAAGTAGAGGTCTACTACGGGGACACGGATTATCTACTGTTAAAATTAAAAACCCCAAACATAATTTATGATTTGGTAAACATTGAAAATATTAGTTCACGTGTGGAGTACACTGATTGGAATAGTCTTAATGCAGAGATAGTGAAGCGTTGGGCGCCCAATCAGTTTTTATTTTTAAAATCTGAAACAGGAAGCGACATGATTTCCAGTGGTATGTTTGTAAGCCCGAAGGTGTACTTTATGCAAACCCACGGCGATGAAATCAAGAGATGATGCAAAGAAGTTCCAATATACTATATAGATAAGAATTTTGAAATGGACCTTTGCTGGATTTGAATGACTGAAAATACAATTCCACGAGCCAAATTGCTGGCCATTCGTTCGCTCAAATACAGGAACTTTACTGTAAATGTAGAAAAAATTATCATGAGTACCATCTCTGACAAGGTCTATCTTTGTCAAGACGGTGTGACCACCTTCCTTCTTGGACACTATTTAAGTTCAGACCGGGTCAAATGCGTTACCCATAGGTAAAGTCTTGGTTTAAATAAAGTCCTGTAAATTATTTCCTAAAACCTTGGGCGGGGGCCGCGCGGCCGGGGGGGGGGGCGCCCGCCAGCGCGGGGGGTGCACCGCCACTATCAAAGTTATATTTTTTTTTTAATTAGAGCAGATTTTTTTTTTGTAAATGTTTCATTCAAAAAACAAAGTGATATTTTTTCAAGTGCTTTAATCTAATGTTGTATTTTTTCTCTATAAATAAAAAAAAGTGAATTTATTTAAGTGTTTTTTCTCAGTGTACCTATACAAATTTTGTATTTTTTTTATAAATAAATTTTAAAAAAATGTATTTTTTCATGTTTAATGTGCTTTTTTCAATGTATTGTTAATTTTTTTTTCTATGAATATAATAAAAGAAAATATGATTCTTTAATCGTCTTCTTCTTCTTCTTGAACAGAGTAGTAGTAGTAGTAGTAGTAGGGAAATTATTTATTCAATAGACAACTTGAATATACAGTTATTTGTCCAGGTGAACTGTTGAAGGAAACATGTACCAATTTAAAACACCATTCAGATCGTTTCTGTGTGGGCCCTCAATGTCGGGCAAAACAACACTTAACTAAAATAATTAAAAATTGCGATAAAATGTTTCCGGAAAAGCCGAAAAAAATCTGCTATTGTTACAGTATTTGGCAGGAGTCATACGATAAAATAAAAGCAATTTTTGCCACCACCACTGGTTTGGTGTAGATACAAGTCATACCAGGACTTAATGTTTTCAACATTATTGGAGCAAACTCTTGGCCGATCATTGATAATCTGGCTAAATATATTGAACAATGGTCTCAGGAAATGCTACAATTGTTCACTGTTCGCTCTCATCACGAACATATTTCCGTTACTCTGGTTCTACACAGCACCTTTCATCAGAGCAAATGTAATCGAATACTTCCTTTAAATTGTACCTACTATATCATCTACAAAGTTGTTCGTGATTCTAGATCGCTAATAGCCCCCAATATACAAATTTATCCAGGTGCCCCTAAATTTATGCTCTCAGCATACAATCAGGCAACTAATAAACCCCACGGTTATATCCTATTGGATCTTAATCAAAATACACCCGAGGATTTGCTCGCAGCCACAGATACTTTTGACAATGACATTACAACATATCTCCCTGTGAACTAAAAAATAACATATTAGTTACTATCAGGACACTGAAGGAACTAAACGAAAATATACATGTATTTTCATTTCTAAGCACTTCAAAAACTCTGCTTAGGAAAGCAATACTCAAACGTGGTATTGAAAACGATTTCATTAGTCTGATATCCGAACTTTGTTTAAATTTGACCGAGGGTCATGTTCAACTACCAGAAGTAGTTAAGCAACAGGCAAAGCAACATCGTTCCATTGTACTGACATGGGCCTATAAAACGAAAGGAAAGAATTTTATAAGGAAACGACTTCTTCAGGCGGGCGGTAGCTTTTTCACACTTATACTGCCAGTAATTGCAGGACTTGTAAACAGTTTTCTCTAGAGAGAATGGCAAAACCGTATAAATTGACTCCAATTTAACTCGCTCTGTCACCAGTGAAGCACTTTGAGGACAAACTGAGTAAATTCCTTGACAAGAAAAAGACTGGAGATGATAAAAACTGCTTTTAAGTAAAGATACGCTCAGCCAAATGGACAAACACAAGTCCTATAGGTTGAATTCCACTGCTGCTGCTGCTGATGACCCCAAAAAAAAATCATCTTCTCAAGAGTCTGCTGCTGCTGCTGGAACACAATTAAAGAAGGAGGATTTGGATTCAATTGTATTGAAAATTGTAAATATAATGCCCTACTAATATCGTGAAAAAATAACACGATTCCTAGACTATCTCTTAGAAACTGGTCAAGATCAAATTAAAGTTTAGAGCGACGGGGAAGGGATTATAATTCAAGACAAGAAATATAATCTACTTTATTTGATAAGTGATTGGTTTACGGATAGCAAAGTACTAATTTAATTTAACATTAATATATAGAACTTTTTAAACATAATAGACTTCTCCAAGGCTCTGAATACCAATAAGCAAACTCTAAAAAAATTTAATGAACATGTATCATCATCATCATCAACATTGAACTAATTAATGAACTACCATAATGAATATGGGCAAGAAGAAGATTTAAAGACAATTTTGGAAAACACGATAACACCGATTATAGATAGCCAAAAGCGAAGATGTATCAAGTCACAATTACCACCATCACCAGCCAGTATACAAACGGGTAGCGGAAATTACACAACATGTTTACTTTCAAAATGGTTGAAGTTTTGGAAGGGATTTATGAAGATCTTGTTGATGCGGGGAATTTAAGTTCCCACACCACTCTTTCCAAGATCACTGGTGCTCACACTAAAAATGTTCAAGAATATCTACAAAATTAATCAAGTTACACTCTGCATAGAAATCAAAGACTTCGTGCCAATCAATATGGAAAAACTAAGGCCTTTTACCCGTTGCATATAATGCAGGCAGATCTCTTGACTCTAGATTAGATTCAACGACGTCACATTACACCATACAAGTGCATTCTACTTGCACTCAGTGTTTATAGTCGCTATGCATATGCAATTCTATTGCGATCAAAGAGAGGTGTTGAAATTGCTCAGGCCATTGAAAGTATTCTCGAACTGGATTCATATAAAAAAAATTCAAACGGATCGCGGTAGTGAATTTGTTAATCCCCATGTTGCAAAAGTACTAGAGAAATATGGTACACTGCTCTATCATAGTCACAGTCCTATAAAGGCTGCATTGGCCGAACGATTGATAAGAACTATTCGACTTTTAATTTCAACATATTGTTCATTGAAAAATACACCGGGTTTCATAAACGATTTTGATAAAATAATGCTGCGCCACAGACAGCGACTTCACCAATCTTTGTCCTGTCCTACACCAATGGAAGTCCACCCTGTTGATCATGTTACAGTTGAAACCTACCTAGAAAAATCTATCCGAGAATCAAAAGACAAGATGAAAAATATATTCAATGTTGGTGATACCGTTCGAATTAATAGGAAAACTAATGTTTTTGAAAGGGGGAATAACTTGTGGCCCACTAATATTTTTAAAGTGGAAAACATCCTAGACACTAAACCCTTAATTTATTAAATGCTTGATAACAAAGATGAAGAGATTTTCGGCGGCTCTTATGACTATGAACCGCAAACAGCTACTCCGGCTAGTGGAATATAGTAAAATGAACAGATATTAAAGACACGAACTCAGAGGGGTAAGAAAAAGTTACTTGTTTGGTGACTAGGACACAATTCTGATTTTGATTCTTGGATCGGTGTTGAAGATATTGACAATGCCCAATGATTTCTATGTAACTTTCATGTCCAACCTTTCCGATCTTCTCTACCATGACTTGAATACGACAAGTGATTTTTGGACAAAACTCTCCCCCGCCATCAAATTTAACGTTGCGTATGAAGTGGCTCTTGTCGACTGTATTCTCAAAAATACCTATGACATCCTGAGAAAGGATCGTGTGTATGATATAAAAGTTATACCGTTCGATTGGACTATGAATGGTTTGGGCTATGTCGACTCTGAATGGGTTGAAGCACTTAAACTTAGTGACTATCCACATGCCTAAGTGAAATATATTGAATATGATAATATGGCGAATTGTGGCATACAATCAATAGAAAACTCTCGTATTATAGAAATGGTACATTCCATTTAATTATTCATTGGTACATGATAGAATTTACATTAGCTCACCTGTTGACACTGAAATAATTATTCTCAATGATAATCTGAGAGATGTTCTTGGCTTTAAACAGAATATGATCAATGGGAAAAATTCTGGCACCGTTTACGGGATGGAGCAAGTTATTTTTGCTGATTATCCACCCGGTTTTGCCTCGGACTCTTGCATATTTCTCTATGCATCCTTTGTGGAAACGTCGAGAGTCGGTAATTAAAATGTCCCCCTCCTACGTGTTCTTGAACGAAAAACAACTCATGAACTTGTTCATCACAATAATATAAAGCATCTTCAGTATGCTCCTGTAAACACTTCATATTTGTAACCCTTCCAGTTAACACTAAGAAGTGAATTTGGTGATCCCCTATCAATAAGAAAAGGATTAGAATTGATTACATGTCATTTTCAACCCATTGTCATCGACGGCAAAATAACCTAGAATGAACAATAGAAGAATTCCATTTGTCAGTCCCGATATTAACTTCTATGTTTGTGCTCTGATTCCAGGTCAAAAAGGCAATGGATTGGACTACTACAAAGGGCGTGCTCCAATATTAGCTTATGGTTTTGTTTGCTGTTTTACTTAGCTATGTCTGCCTGCATTCTTCATCGATCGATCACACATTGTACCTGTAGCGTTAACTTGCGCAGTCTCCACACTACAGAGCTGGGGATTATGCAAAAGTTTCAATGGGAGTTGTGAGGAAAATATTAGACCTACAGCTAGGACTACGGGTAAGCCATTCACTACACGACAAAATTGAAGGGGATTGACAGAGACGCGTGTATATAATTCACTCATCAGTCTCCACCCAGGCAGGAAGCAAAGGACATCAACAAGGACTTTGAGGGAAAAAAAAAAAAAGATCAATAAGCAGAAGAAGAAAAAGAAAAAGATTGTTAGATCAAAGAAGGATTTCTTCTCTTAAGATGACTTATCTCCCCCACAAGGAATCATATCCAGCAATGAATTCCTCATTGAATATATGTAATGCTGAAAATATTGATGTCAGTGTCAAGTATGGCAACCATCAACAATTTCACCCCCAACCCCCCCTCTATGAGAATATACACTTTCAAATATTTTCCAATGAAGACTATTTCATTGATTTGTCATCAACATTTATTGATTTAAATGTTGCGGTGAAGAAAAGGTCAGATAATACAACTCCAAATGCTGGTGATGGTCTCTCCTATGAAAACTGTATTCTACACAACCTATTTAAACAAATTAATGTATTTATTAATGGAACATTGGTGAGCAGAATCAATCATTTATTTAAATATGCAAGCTATATAAAATTTCTGATGATTAAGCCAAAGGTGTACAAGGAGTTGAGAGGGCAATCATTAGGATATGAATATAGACCAGGCGTTAATACTAATTGTGAGTTGTCTTCGGCTGGCTCCCAATTGTATCATCTGGCTGGAAAATTAAATCATGAGATATTCAATAGATCCCAATTGATAAACCCCACCGTCAAGAGTTACCTTTGGTTAATACTTTCACCAATGAATATTAATGTGAGAAAAACAATTATTTAATCACACTATGCAAAAGTTATTATCAATACTGATATACTAAACGACCGACCACAAAAATTTATGAGCTCACAAGCATATTAAGAGGAAAAGCTAATAGCCAATGGTAACAATATTAAACTTCTTGTCCCCCATACTATCACCAATCAACGTCAAATTTCCACAGCTTCTCGTATCTATACCGATTCATCATATATCAATGGAGAAATCCCATCAAAATTGGCTTTGGCCTTTGTGAAGAGTGGCATTGCCGTTGGATCCTAGACTGAATCCCCCCATGATTTTAATTTTTTCGGTCTACCTAGCTTTGTGTGCAAAGTAAATGGTATTCCACTGTACACTCTATCATTTGACAAAAAATCCTATAAAACTCTGTACGAGTTGACCTTGCAATTCCTAGATGAAGACTCTCAATAATTTGAGAATAAAATAACCAATTCAATGTTTTAAAGAAATCATGGGGTTTTTGCTTTTAACTTGTCAAGAACACATGATATGAGTACATTACGAACAGGAAGTGTTCGTTTAGAGCATACATTTGCCAATGCTCTGACGGAGAGTATCACGCTAATTTCACTGTGTCAATTTGAAACTTATTGGGAAATCACACCCGACGGCAGTGTTCTACTAGACCTAGCACCATGAACACAAACCAAATAATCAACATATTTAGTATGGATCCGTACATGTTCCTGTACAGGTCCTATTGCATACCTTCAGACTTCTTTGAAAAAATTTGAAGTGTTAACAATACCATAATCATTGGTAATAGCAGTCCATCGACTTTGAAGATCGGCCATTGGCTATGCATCTTTCAAACAGCGAAGAATATTGAATATTTTTATCCTTTTGGTCTATCGTATAAATTCTACGCGCCATACATCAGCATCTTTATTTAAAACAGTGGGAAAACCATTATTGAAAATCAGCGAAGAGTACAGGATTTAACGACTAAGACCTGTGGCTTTCATGCACTACTCTTTTTCATGTTCAGATGTCGTGGCTACACCTACAAGCAGTTTCTCAACATCTACGTAGACTTACCTCGATTGAACGACTTTCTAGTGGATAATATACTTACAAGTTTATTTAATATTTATTTTATTTTCATAATAATAAAATTTAATAAATATTTATTTCAAATTGTTTATTAATAAAAAAAAAACTATATACATGATAAAACGACTTTTTTACTCTTTATATTTCATCCACTACTAGTTATTTTTCGACGACAACTAGCGCAGGTAGATTATCCGAATTAACAGTGTACTGATCCTGATGTACTGAAATGTCAGGGTCATATTTTCTACAGTAGAGTTTGACTTCACTCTTGTCATATCTCTTTATATAGTCAGTGACGCTATTCTCATTCATTCTATAGAACTCACTTGTTTCAAGTTGCTTATTTAAAGCAATTTCACAAACAGTTTCTTCGATTCTCGAATCGTATTCCGTCACTGCCAAATAAAAATCAGTGGGCTTATAATCGTAACACCCATTGTCTTCACAGCGATAACGTAGAAACCATATTCTTTTGTTATTCCAATAGTTGAATTTTTCACCCGGTTCCTCTTCCCAGAAAAATCTAAAACCACGACGATACTAATCTCGTAGCAATAAAATAAAATCCCGGTTAGGACTTTTTCCAATCATACAGGAATATGTATTCTCCCACTGCTTACATTTATTATAAGGACAATTGGAGCATAGATAGCCCCTAAGATGAAAGTCACACACCTTTTCAAGACAGGACTTACAACATTTAATTTGTACTTCATTTCCTCAGTGCAATTCACAAGGGTAGTATAATCTACACTTCTCATAATGCTCATCAATCATTGTAAAATTCTGACATAATGATCAGCTGCCCAGTGTGTAAGTAAATAATTAACGTGTATGGCTAACTTTTTTATGTGTTGACTCTTTCACTATTACAATTAAACTGAGCTGGCAAAAACAAAAATTGTCTGAGAGAGAGAGACAGAGAGGAGTAAATACTACTTGAACAACATCTTTTTCACGAAAAAAAAGGTCCTAAATTTCTAAACTAAATTTTGAAATCATATAAACAATATCGTTTTGCCGTGTTGTTGTCTACATATAAATAAATTTCTTAAATTCATTTGAACCGTGATGTAGAAGCTCAATGCGATAGCTTAAGGATGCAGAATCACTTTTTATTATATCGAGAAGTATTACCCGAGAAAATATCGTCCTTTGAATAAACAACTCTAGAAAATTGTCATCTAGAATCAAACGTTTGTTCATAAGAAGTAGATTCCTCATGACTCGCTCTTTCTCGAATCTATCCATTTTTTAGAGTCCTAACTCTCTGGCAACCAACTTCAGACAAACCAGAATTTATTCTACTCTAAAAAATATATGGTAGTTTACTATAGAAAGAAAAAAAATATCATTGATTTAGAAACACTTCTATTGAACATAATTACAACGATAATAATATTCACTGATACATTTTGTTCTCATCAATATAGTTCGATAGGACATCTAATGCTGACCGAAGTTTCTTTATATGGAGAATATTCACTTTTCCAGCAAAACATAGCTGCTCCTCCTGCTGAAATTTGCTTAATGATATCACGTATCTGGCATACATAGTGTTTAATTCAAGGCATAGTCTACAGCCAGTGGTTCTTTCCAAAGCCACATTGGGTACTCGTATATCGGTGCTGTTGTTGTCAACACCATCATTAATCTCCACTAGTGTAAATGCACCACTCATTTTTTCTCCACTAATATCCTCTCAAATAAACTATTCTCTTTGAATTAAATTCTCTTACTAATATGAATTGTAGTGAAAACCGTTTCTTTTATTCAAACCCGAACGACAAATCAAGTTATCGTATATGGAGTAACCTCCGCTCTCTGATTGACTCATAAAAAACGGATGTTACCTTGAAAAACCAGTTCGGTTGAGTTAAATAATTTCGTGCATGCCCAAAAAACATGTTTGACTACTTTATATCATATCAGTTTTTTAAGAATGTACACGTGATCTCATGATGTACATTCATTGTGCAATTGACAACAAAAACAGAAAAAAAAACCTGTTTGAGGACATTATATTATTACGACCAAACTCTTAAAACATGCTTGACCACATTATACACTGCCAAATAACTAGTCTGGTAATCTGCCATGGAAAGGTGCCATAGAATATAAAGTGGGACAAATACACAGGATGGAACATAGAGTAAGCAAAATGGAACCTTGATTACTACTAATATCCCATAGTGAACCCAATCATGGGGAATGACAGTACAATGCAAGGTAGCATTACAGATCAGCAGCTTTGTTGGAGAAAATGGCTTAATAAACTTAAAAAAATACCATTAGATTCCTTATTTTATGCTCTTTTCCTGTATCACATGTGTTTCTGACAATGCACCTTATCTTCCCTAATGGTCCTGGATATATCCCTAAGATAGCCTATATAGAACTTCTACATTGCCAAAGAAATTAACTTAGTCTTTATTTTTTCTCAATGATCCTAAATCTTTTTCATTCGAGAGGATGCTGTGAAACTAGTTCAAACTATCCATTTAGATGTATCAAAGTAGGTTAGATCCTAATCTAAATTTATTCTTGCTTGAACTTCATAAAGAACATTTTAAATCCTGAGTTAAGTTACAAAATTAATCTCCTAAATATCATTTTAAATGATTAAATGTACCACAATAGGTTTTGTTTTAACCTCAAACCCAAAAAGAATTGAAAAAAAACTAGCAATATTTATCAAAGTATAGCCTATCCTAGCCTAGGCCCACAAATCAAGACAGTCTATACTTACTACTTTCTTTCCTGCTGATGAAAAAGTTGGCTCAGACTTTCCAAAGAATTTAATTTAAATTGCTTGTCCTCGAAACCAGGGTCCTTTGAGCTATGTAACCTTTTCTAGCTTCTGCAAACTCAAATATTTTTTCATCTAAGTTCCATTTTTCTCAAACGTAAGAAGTTTAAATATTTTGAACTTCTTCCGTCAGAGCTCTAGCATTGCGTTTTGACTTACGGATACGTTAATGTAAGGTCTTATGGAGGGTTATGAGCCTTACGGAAGGCTTACGGAGTTCAGTGTGAAGGGGAGAACGGAAAGCCGAAATTCTATGTGAAGGAACCTTTATTCTTTTTTTATCTTATACGTATACACTGGGCAAATTTTACAACGTTAGACCTTTCCATAAGGGCTCTAGGAGGAATTTGTAACCCTCAAAGGTGCATTTGATTCACCTGTAAAGGTGAAAAGGTGTAAAGGTGTAAAGGTGGAATCACAGGAATCACATTGTAAAGGTATTTTTTTTCAACTATGCTGAACAGAATGGCTATCTCAAATTTTTGATCAGACGAAATTGGGAGAAAAAGGGAAGGGGAGGGGCCTAGTTGCCCTCCAGAATTTATGGTCACTTAAAAAGATAACTATAACTTTTAATTTCCGTTTTAATGAGCCCTCTCTTGATGCTCTAGGACCACTGGGTCGGTACGATTACCACTTACAAAAAAAAAAAAAAAATAACACGCATCTGTGATCGTTCTTCAAGCAAAAAATACAAATTTGCACATTTTTGAAGATATGAGCTTGAAATCTATGTAATAGGGTTTTCCGATATGCTGATTCTTATGGTTTGATTTTCATTAAAATTCTTTCACTTGTAGAAGGGGGTTTTCCCCCTTTTTCAAAAATTAGAGAAATTTTTCAGGCTCGTAGCCTTTTGTGAGTAATACTAAACTTAATGAAATTTATATATTTAGAAACAACATTATAAGCCCATCCTTTTGATATGTTTTATTGAAATCAAAATTCCGTTTTTTAAAGTTTCGATTACTATTGAGCAGTATCGCTTGTTTTCTTATGTTTTTTTTTATTACGTATATGTTATTACGTATATGAGGAGGTTCTCCTCCTAGTCAATATCTCGCTCTTTACGCTAAAGTTCGCCTTTACGCTAAAATCACAAATCCCTGAATCGCAAAGGCCGCTTAGTTAGAATAGATAGCTTTTTTGAAAGTACTAAAAAAAGCTTTAGCGTAAAGAGTGAGGTATTGACTACGGGACGACCCCCCTCATATACGTAATAATTTTTGTTCGTTTTAAATTTTAATGTTGCTCCTTACTTTCAGTTGAAAAACTTTTTTTTTAAATTTAATTTCTGATCGTTTTTTAAATAATGCTGGAAATCCGGCGCCCCTTCATTAAAATGTCCCTTCCCCGAAGGAAACATCCCCCATGGAAAGATCCTTCCACGTACACTCCTCTGACCCCCCCCCCCACCAGAAAAAATCCCTCCTGAAAACGTCTGTATACTTCCCAATAACCAATACTATCAGAGGCAACGCTGTAGCGTTGCCAAAAGTAAAGGTCAATGTTAATACGGCTCAAATGTTTTATTATTTATTATTATGATTATTGTTATTAATTTTTTCCCCAGAGGCACTTGGTATGGAAGGGGTCGTCGTAGAAACCTCAAAGGGGGCTTATTCGATTGGAAATCGAGAGTTCTAGTGCCCTTTCTAATAGTCGAAAGTGATTGGAGGGCAACTAGCCCCCCCCCCACGCCCCTTATTCTCCCAAACACATCCAATCAAAATTTTGAGATAGCCATTTTTTTCAGCGTAGTTGATTTCCAGATAGAAAATATGTGTTTGAGGAGGACACTCCCCCACAACCCTCAGAGCAAGGGTTTTAAGCTATGCCATGGGGGCATATAAGGTTTTCATAGAAGGCGTTGTCGTAGAACCTTCAAAAAAAGGCTCATTCGATTGGAAATTCAAAGGATTAGTGCCCTTTTTAATAGTCGAAATTGATTGGAGGGCAACTAGCCCCTCCCCACGCCCATCATTCCCCATAACACATCCAGTCAAAATTTTGAGATAGCCATTTTTTTAGCGTAGTTGATTTCCAGATTGAAAATATGTTTTTGAGGCGGACACTCCCCCATCACCCTCAGAGCAAGGGTTTTAAGTTGTGCCATGGGGGCATATAAGGTTTTAATAGAAGGCGTTGTCACAGAAACTTCAAAAAAGGCTCATTCGATTGGAAATTCAAAGGTCTGGTGCCCTTTTTAATAGTCGAACTTGATTGGAGGGCAACTACCCCCCCCCCCCTCCAAGCCCATCGTTCCCCCAAACACATCCATTCAAAATTTTGAGATAGCCATTTTGTTCAGCGTAGTTTATTTCCAGATAGAAAATATGTTTCTGAAGAGAATACTCCCCCACAACCCTCAGGGCACGGGTTTTAAGTTATGCCCTTGGGGCATATAAGGTTTTTATAGAAGGCGTTGTCGTAGAAACTTCAAAAAAGGCTTATTCGATCGGAAATTGAAAGGGCTAGTGCCTTTTTTAATAATCGAAAGTGATTGGAGGGCAACTAGCCCCCCACGCCCATCATTCCACCTAACACATCCAATCAAAATTTTGAGATAGCCATTTTGTTCAGCGTAGTTGATTTCCAGATAGAAAATATGTTTTTGAGGAGAACACTCCCCCACAACCCTCAGGGCAAGGGTTTTAAGTTATTCTTTTGGGGCATATAAGGTTTT
This sequence comes from Artemia sp. Qi Xiang Cuo, assembly GCF_049724085.1. NCBI lineage: Eukaryota > Metazoa > Arthropoda > Branchiopoda > Anostraca > Artemiidae > Artemia > Artemia sp. Qi Xiang Cuo. The sequence continues at coordinate 47,124,511 of NC_142808.1, read as the reverse complement.
TATAGAAGACGTTGTAGCCCCCCCCCCCACGTCCATCATTCCACCAAACACATCCAATGTCCGCTCCTCCACTCTTTTATCTTTGTTTTCGGTTTTTACTATAGTTTCAAAAGATGCAGATTTTACGTATGTCCATAATTCTGGTTCTTGCTCTAATCTAGACCATGTGTTGGTCTCAAATGCAGCGTTATTACCACAGCCTGTTCATGTTGGATTGGATATGCCTATTAGTGACCATTTTTACATTTCTTTTCATTTAAATATTCAAATTTCATCTTTTAAAATTATCCATCGTTCTAGTCAAATTGTAAATAAAATGATCTGGGATCGGGAAAAAATGTACAAATATCATGAAGAATCAGATGCACTATTTAGCTAAAATAATTGTAAATTATTCTAAGGATGTTGATCAAATTGATATTGATCTATTTTACCTTGAAATTGTTCATAGTTTAAAAGTCGGGGCTATTAAAGCATTTAGAACTGATTCTTTCCGTCGTGGATCTCGTGTTTTAGGTTGGAACCTTACCCAACTTTAAAGCAAAGCCAAAAGAATGCATGTCAAGCTTGTTACCTTTGGAATTGCGCGGGAAAACCGCGATCTATGATGGTATGAAATTAACTAAACGCGTTTTTCGGGCTGAGTTGCGTTTGCATAATGAAATTATAAAAGATGAAATTGGTTCAAGGATTACTAGTGATAAGAATGAGCTTTGGATTTTGGTTAATTCTAGACGTCGTAATAATAATTGTTCACCAGATTCTAATAGTTCTCTGAAACTAGATGATTGGATAACTCATTACAATCAAGTTTTTTCATCCGGTGATGCGGCAGTTGAATCACGGCTTGACTCTTTATTATCGGAAGAAATTTCATCGGAAGAAGCCCCGCCCAAATAGTAAAATATCTATTTCTGTTGATGATGTAACGGTAGCAATTAAAGCTCTAAAAAGTAAGCATTCTTTTGATCATGATGGTATACATTCAAACCATATAAAATGGGCATCCCTCAAAGCAATCCTTCTCCTCACTACTCTTTTTACTACTATTGTTTCTTCTGGAGTTCTTCCAACTAGCTTTTCTTGTGCTACCAATTCACCCCTTTCAAAAAAAGGAGGGAATACGAATTGATGTTCTGATTACAGGCCGATTACTGTTTCGTGCCAGATTAGCAAAGTTTTTCAGTTAGTTTTATTAAAGTATTTGGAGTCTTGTAACCAAGGCCTGAATCAAATTGGGTTCCGTAAGGGTCTAAGCATGGATGTTGCTCATACCCTCCTTTCAAGAATAATATCTTTTTGTAAGCAATGGGATAGAGTTTATACACTTGCGTTAGATTTTGTGGCGGCGCATGATTCAATTATACAGTCTTGGGGTATGACTGCGCTTCTGAAGAATAATATCCAACTACCGGTAATTTTGATTTTAACAAAGTGGTGTTGCTCCTCTCGTATTCGTATTACGTGGAATAATCAGTTTAGTGATCATAACGATAAGTTAAGTAGAGGGCTGAGGTAAGGAAGCATTATTTCTCCTTTGATTTTCAATATTACTGTTTCGGGGCTAATTGATCAAATTCAGTTGACTTTTATTTATGGTAAAGGTTATGTTCTGTCGTGGATTGCTTACGCAGATGATTTACTCCTTTTGAGTCGATCGCTTCAGTCACTTCAACGAAATGTAGATTTTTTTTTTTTTAGCAAAGGTTTTTAGTGAGCATGGACCTCGTTTTCGCCCTGAAAAGTGTCAGTTTTTAATTCTTGGTCCTAAGGCTATTGATCTCGTTAATTCAGAAATTTCTGTCCGTATTTATGATAGTATTTTAAAACCTTTGGAATCTTTTTTATATCTTGGTGTGCCTTATGGACCAACTTTAGCTCTATGCCGTGCTTCTATTTCTAAAGCAGTTAAAAGTAAAATAGCGTCTAGTTTCGGGGCAGTTATTTGTCTTCGCGATCTTCTCTCTCGGAAATCACTAGCTCGGGTATATAATACAGTCGCTTTGCCACAAATTTTATTTTTTTCATCGCTTCTCCCGTTTTTTAGAATTAGTTATATTTCGCATGAAAAAAACACAATTTTTAATTTTTCTAAGTTCCTTTGCCGCTTTTCTAAATCTGAATCAAATACTTTTTTAATGAATGCATATAAAATAAAAAACCCTGTTGATATTCTGGAGAAAAAGCAAAAGAATTTTTTATCTAATTTAAATGTTTTTTCTCATAATTTATATAGAGCTGCGCACGAAGCTTAATTTATTTTATTTGATTTAATTTTTGAATGAAGTGTTAATTTGTGAAGTGTTAATTTATTATCTATTGAATGAAGTGTTAATTTGTGTGGTAATTTGGATTGAAGGCCTTTGCGTATTTGTTGTTATATAGTTTTAAATAATTTTATGGCCTGTTGATTAGCGGATAATATTTTTATTTATTTCTTTTTTACTCTTCGTATTCGGAGGAAATAAAAAGTTTGAATTGAATTGAATCAAAATTTTGAGATAGCCGTTTTGTTCAGCGTAGTTGATTTCCAAAGAGAAAACACGTTTTTGAGGAGGACACTCTCCCACAACCCTCAGGGCAAGGGTTTTAAGTTATGCCCTGAGGGCATATAAGGTTTTTATACAAGGTGTTGTCGTAGAAACTTCAAAAAAGGCTCATTCAATTGGAAATTCAAAGGGCTAATTCCCTTTTGAATAGTCGAAAGTTATTGGAGGGCAACTAACCCTTTTCTCACGCCCACCCTTTTCCCGGATACATCTAATCAAAATTTTGAGATAGCCATTTTATTAAACGTAGTTTTAAGTTCTGGAAATTAGGTCTTTTAGGATGACAATTCTCCCACAGCCCTCACGGTAAGGATTTACGTTATGCCCTGGGAGCATATGAGGTTTTGTATAGATAACAATGTCGTAGAAACTTCAGAAAGGGTTCATTCGATGGGAAATTTAAATGGCTAGTTCTCTTTTTAATAGTCGAAAGTGATTCTAAGGCAACTGACACCTCTTCCATGCCCACTATTTTCCCAAACACATCCAATCAAAATTTGAAATAGCCATTTTTTATAACGTAGTTGAAAGTTCTGGAAATTATATGTTTGAGCAGGACACTCCCCCCACAGTCTTCAGGGGTAAGGGTTGTAAGTTATGCCCTGGGGGCATATTTGGTTCTTATGAAAGGAATGCTCGTTAAAACTTCAGAGAGGGTTCATTTGATTGGAAACTGAAAGTTCTAGTTCACTTTTTAAGCGTCAAAAGATATTGGAGGGTAACCAGCTTCCCCCCCCCCAAACCGTTTTTTCCCAAATGCATCAAATAAAAATTTTAAGATAGCTATTGTGTTAGAAATAGTTCAAAGATCATATAACAAAATTCCGGTGTAGACACAACCCACCAGGACCCGGGGGCAGGCGTTGTAAGTTATGCCCATGGGGCATATATGGGTCTTATGCAAGGGATGCTCGTATTACCTTCGGGGGCATATATGGGTCTTATGCAAGGGATGCTCGTATTACCTTTAAAGAGGGATCATTTGATTGGAAATTGAAAGTTCTAGGTCACTTGTTAAGATTCAAAGGAGATTGGAGGGCACCTAGCCCCTCTTCCCTCCACGCCCTTTTTTAAAATAGTTCACGCCCTTTTTTTGAGATAGCTTTTTTTTAAATAGTTCAAAGACCATATAACGAAAACTCAGGGTTCAACAAAGCCCCCCAGGGCCCGAGGGCAGGTGTTGTAAGTTATGCTTTGGAGGTATATATGGTTCTTATTGAAGGGATGCTCGTAAAAAATTCAGAGATGGCTCATTTGATAAGAAATAGAAAGTTCTAGTTCAGTTTTTGAGAGTTAAAAGAGATTAGAGGGCAACTAGCCCCCCACGCCCCTTTTTCCGCAACTGTATCCAATCAGAATTTTTAGATAGCCATGAAGGTAAAAATTGCTCAAAAGTCAGATAACAAAAATTCAGGTGTCGTGTAAGTTATGCCGTGGGGCGTACATTGTTCGTATGAAAGGGATGCTTGTATAAACTTCAGAGAGAGCTCATTTGATTGTATATTGAAAGTTCGAGCTAACTTTTTAATAGTCAAAATAGATCAGAGGGCAGCTAGCCCCCCCCCCTCGCCACGCCTTCTTTTTCAAAACCCATCTGATGAAAATTTTGAAATAGACATTTTGTTAAAAATAGTTCAAAGGTCTGATAAGAAAAAATCCGGTGTCAATAGAACCCCCAGGGCACAGGGGAAGGCGTTCTAAGTTATTGTTTAAGGGCATGTATGGTTCTTATGAAAGAGATGCTCGTATAAACTTCATAAGGGCTCATTTGATCGGAAATTGAAAGTTCTAGTTCACTTTTTAAGAGTCAAGAGAGGTAACTAGACCCCCCCCCCACGCTCTTTTTTCCCCAAACCCATCCGCTACAAGTTTTGAGATAGTCAGTGTTTAGGAAATTGTTCAAAAATTAGATAACAAAAACGCCCCCCCAGAGCCCGGGGGATAGGCGTTGCAAGTGTTGTCCTGGGGGCATATATGGTTCTTATGAAAAGGATGCTCGTTTGAACTTCAGAGGGGGCTCATTTGACTGAAAATTGAAAGTTCTAGTTCAATTTTTAAAATTCAAAAGATATCCGAGGGCAACTAGCCCCCTCCCCACACACCCTTTTCCCAAATTCCATCCGATAAAATTTTTATACTACCCATTTCATTGAAAATAGTTCAAATGTCAGATAAGAAAAATTCCTGTGTCGATGGAACCCGCCAGGGCCCGGAGGCAGGTGTTATGAGTAATGCTCTAGGGGCATATATAGTTCTTAGGGAAGGGATGCTCGAGTAAACGTCGGAGAGAGCTCACTTGATTGGAAATTGAAAGTTCTTCTTCACTTTTTCACTTTTTAAGAGTCAAAAGAGATCAGAGGGCAAAAAGCCCCCCCCTCGCCTCCACGCCCTCAATGCACCCGATAAAAATTTTGAGATAGACATTTTGTTAAAGATATTTTTAAGTTCTGATAACAAAAAACTCCGGTGTCGACACAGCCCCCCAGGGCCCGGGGGTAGGCGTTGTAAGTTATGCCCTGGGGGCATATATGGTTGTTATGGAAGGGATGCTCGTATAACCTTCCTAGAGGGCTCATTTGATTGGAAATTGAAAGTTGTAATTCACTGTTTAAGAGTCAAAAGTGATTGGAGGGCAGCAAGCCTCCCCCCACACTCCATTTATTTTTTCCCAGAGGCACTTCATATAGAATGGGTCGTCGTATAAACTTCAAAGGGGGCTCATTCGATTGGCGATCGAGAGTTCTAGTGCCCTTTTTAAGAGTCAAAAAGGATCAGAGGGCCACTGCCCCCCCCCCCAATTTGAGGTACCTATTTTGTAAAAAATAGTTCAAAGATCATATAACAAAATCTCCTTTACGTATGGTCATTTCGTTAAAAATAGTTCAAACGTCAGATAAGAAAAACTCCTTTGTCGACACACACACACACACAGTCCCAGGGCCGGGGCAGGCGTTGTAAGTATTACTCTGGGGAAATATATGGTTCGTTTGGAAGCTATGCTCGTATAAACTTCAGAGAGGGTTCATTTGAATAGAAATTAAAAGTTGTAGTTCATTCTCTCATAGCGAAAAAAGATTGGAGGGCAGCTAGCCCCTCCCGCCCTCCACGCCTTTGGTGTATCGGATGGAAAAACCCATTCGATAAAAATTTCATGTGACCATTTTGTTAAAAATAGTTCAACCATAAGACATTAAAACTCCAGGGTCGACACAACCCCCCAGGGCCCAGGGACAGGCGTTTTAAGTTAGTCTCTGGGGATATATATATGGTTCTTATAGAAGGGATACTCGTATAAACTTCAGAGAGGACTTATTTGATTGAAAATAGAAAGTTCTAGTTCACTTTTAAAGAGTCAAAAGAGACCAAAGCCTAATCTAGTCCCCCCACGCCCTTTTTCCCCCAATCCATCCGATAAAAATTTTGAGGTTGTAATTTTGTTAAAAATAGTTCAAACATCAGATAATAAAAAGTCCGAGGCTGACACAAACCCATTTTTTTACTTTGATATCAGTTTTGATACTTTGATGAAAATTTGATTTTTTTTTAAGTTTGATTTTGAAATAAGGAATTTTTAAAAACTTTAAATTTTTTGAAATAAAAAACGAACAAAATTAATTTAAATAAACTTTTTGAAAAATAATTTTTTCAAATAAATTTAAAGGCAATTTTAAACTTAAGATCAGAATATACAAATAACTTTTAAAATTCAAACTCTAAACGACCAGAAATTACTATTAAAGAATAAATGAAACCCAAAACGAACAGAAATAAATGAACAATCATAGCAAAAACATACAACAAATAATAATGTAAATGAATAAATAAGCGAGTAATGCTTAGATTGAATATGAAAATCAAGCTTAAAACGAAAAAAAATATTTTCCTATTTAGGTATAAATGAAACTTAAAATGAACAGAAATTAAATAAACAATCAATGCAAACAAACATACAATAGATATTAATATAAATTAATAAATAAATCTTTAAACGAGTGAAACTTAAATTGAATATGCAAATCAAGCTTGACACGAACAAAAATCAACACAAACAAGAGTTGGGGTATGACTTCCTTCTCTCACTGTAAAAGTCTAAAACCTACTGCGTCATTGGCGCTTTTTTGAAACATATATGCGTCTTGAACAGTCTTGGAAAGTATAAACAACGTCAAATTGAATATGTGATGTATAATTATATTAATTTTTTAAAGATACATCAGTTCAAGAATTTATTTAACTTTAATTTTATTTTTATTTTCAATACTGTAAGAACTGTAAATTAAAACATTTGTAGTATAATCGTTTCCAGTTAAACGCCAATGACGCTGTGGGCTTTTGGTTTTAATTATAATTAGGAAAGGAGGTAATTTCTAAACACTCGTTTGTAGTGAAACTATATTCGTCTTTAGCAACTTTAAAAAGAGCTAATAAATTAAACTGAATATTTGATGTATAATGATATTAATTGTTGAAAGCTCATCAGTTGAAAATGTTACTATAATTTTAATGTTTATTTTAAATATTAACTACAAAGCAAAATATTTGTCATAAAATTGGTTTTCAGTAAAGCGCCAATGACGCAGTAGGTTTTAGACTTTTACAGTGAGAGAAGGAGGTCATACCCAACCTCCTGTTTGTGGTGATTTTTGTTCGTTTCAAGCTTGATTTGCGTAGTCAATTTAAGTTCCGCTCGTTTTAAGATTTATTTTTTAATTTACATTAATATCTATTGTATATTTGCTTGCATTGATTGTCTATTTAATTTCTGTTCGTTTTAAGTTTCATTTATACTTCAATAAGAAAATATTTTTTTCGTTTTAAGCTTGATTTTCGTATTCAATCTAAGCATTACTCGCTTATTTATTCATTTATATTATTACTTGTTGTATGTTTTTGCTATGATTGTTTATTTAATTTATGTTCGTTTTATGTTTCATTTATTCTTTTATTGTAGTTTCTGGTCGTGTTGAACTTTAAATTAAAAAGTTATTTTTATTTTCTTAGGTTAATTTTTAAATTGCCTTTAATTTTATTTGAAAAACTTATTTTTCGGAAAGTTTCTCTAAATTAATTTTTGTTCGTTCCTGATTGCAAAAAATTTAAAGGTTTTAAAAATTCCTTATTTCAAAATCAAACTTAAAAAAAAATCAAATATTCATCAAAGTATCAAAACTGTGTCCGGGGTCGACATAACCTCCCAGGGCCTGGAGGCAGGCGTGGTATGGTATGCCCTGGGGGCAAATATGGTTCTTATAGAAGGGATGCTCCTATAAACTTCAGAAAGGGCTCAGTTGATTGGAAATTAGACTTCGACTCCTTACATATGAAGTGCCTCTGGAAAAAAAATTGGTAAAACATTGGAGCCGTATGGCTCCTTTGCTATGCTATAGCTTTGCCTCTGATCTGAAGACTCCGAATGTCGGTCATTTATTTGGGTTAGTTAATTTGTCATATGAATAAGGGTCATATGACTTTGAATAGCAGTGTATTCCTCGTATTTGATTGTTTTAGATATCTGTTAATGTGTGTTTCTGTTGCAGAAGTTCAAGGTACCTTGACAAGTGAAACCGGAACATCCAATTCGGGATTAACGCTGGAACATCAACTACCTCTTGGAATTTCGCAAAGTTTTTCTGCATCCCCCTCTGACTCCCAAGAAAGGAATAGCCGTAATGAAGGTACGTTTTGAATATGAAGTGGTAATTTGGTTTACAAAATAAGTTCTTTCGTAAACTAATTTTCAAGCCTCTTTCACAGGAGATTAAAAGGAAATATGAGTATGAGTCTCAGCAAAGAAAATCTCAAAGTGTTATGGGAACAAATCCTCAGACACGCCTATGTGGTTCTAACTTTTCCCCTTTGTAGTTGCACCACCAGCAATAATAAGGGAATATATTTTCTTTATATTTTCTTGCTTTCTCAAACAGAAGAAACTAATTTAAAAGATTTTTTAATGTCACAAATACAACTGAAGGAAATATTACAATTATCATTACAGCCTATTGTTTTTGCTATGATCTATATAAGATATTGTTTTCCTAAAACAGAAGTTTCTCAAAGATAGGTAAATAGCCAAATTAAGACAAAGTCATGTACCGTCTTACTGACTGCATTTCAAGCAACTAGCTGAGCAAAAAATGTGGTTTAGCCCTGCTTTCCAGGGCTATAGTGACTGAGCAACCCCATTTGTCCTCGAATGGGGAGGTTGTAAGAAAAGATTTAAAGGAATTTGGAACTTCCTGGGAAGTTGTTAAGAGGAAAGTTTTGAATACATTGGGATTGAGGAGGGGCTTTCTTAACTGTATTTTCCTCAGATGGCTTGGTACTGTAGTGAGTTGTTAGTAGCAGAAATTGAATGGAAGATTCCTAAAACGATCTTAAACTAAAATGAATCATCGAGTCAAAGCTGAAACTAATAAAAATTACCACAAATAGAATGATTTCTTTCAAGTAGTGGAGATATTCAGCGTCGTTTAGGGGGCTGTCGATACCTCCCCCCCTTAATAATTTTGAGAAAAAATAGGTTATTAAAAAAAAAACAGTTTATTGTTTTAATCTTAAAAATCGTTCTTTACTTTGAGCAAAATTTTTTTTTTTTTTTGTGCATCCTTGTTCCTTATATAAAAAAGGAAAAAAAAATACAGGGGTTACACTTCCTATTGTGTTTTACTTTAATATTTATACAAATATAGCGCCATAAAAACCTTATCGTCAAGTAAGTAGGTTAATGCCAAATTACAAAAGTGTGCTATACTTCCTGTTTCGCCACGTTTGGTCAGGTCAAATTATTCCCCGGATAGGAAAGTGTATTTTACTTCCTTAAATCTATCAACTCAATATAAGATCTCCTTGTTTGACAACATTAAAAAATGGATAAGAGTACACCCTCTAAATATTCAGATAGAACATACATGGTATTCCTTAAAAAAAATAAATCATTTGAAACCATAATTTTATTCATTGAAAACATGAAAAAAATCTTAATAAAAAAAAAAAAGGCTTTGAGCTTTTTATAATAATATATGTACTGTTGCTAGATCGGTCAAATCGGTTGTAGCTTAGTCATAGAAGTTAGTAGGGATGAGGGGTCAGCTCCAGAAATCCTCTAATTTTTTACTTCCAATATTTAAATCAAAACTTCAAATTCTTTTATTTGCAATTGAAACGCCTAGTGACCGCTGATTACGTCCTATTCCTTGGGTTTTGGATTCATATACTAACCCATAAATGTAAAATTTCCTCTTTATGCAATACCGTGTTAACTTCTCGCTATTTCTAGATATTTCTTTTAATCAGCTCCAAAAACAAAAATTGACACTAATGTATTGACGATTATTATTATTATTTATCGCGTTATACTCAATACTAGTGCCATTTGTAGCTTAATGATGCAGCTTAATGACGTGATGCTATTGTGGGTTGGAATAGTGCGTAGTTTAAATATGAAATTTTACCTCTTTTAAACTTTTAAACCCGCAAAATTTCTAATCTTGATCGATTCCGATTTGAGGGTAAATAATTGTACCTTCTTTTGGGTTTTAAAGGGGTTTATGAAGATTTCACTTTTAGAACAGACTGTCAAAAGTTCATCAACGGGCAGTCCCCTTTGGAGGGGGAAAAGGTAGAGATAGATGCACGGAGCTCCACGAAGGCTAATCATCCACATCCAAATAGTTCAGTTACAATTTCCTTTCCAGATTGCGAAATGTTTGAACAGCATTTTATGACCAGCTGTTCATAAGACATAAGACTTTTCACATTGGGTAAAACCCGTCCAACCGTTCACTGTTTTCCCCTATCTCCTAGTGTCTGGGGTAGTTTTAGTAATGATTGTTTATGCTTTTGGGAGCATGGATTGGATTCCTTAAATTTGTTCCTTGACCATTTAAACAGGTTTGACAAAAACATTAAATTTACTCTAGAGTTAGAAATACAAGATAGGCTCCCCTCTTTAGATATTTTATTAATAAAGATTGATAATGGTTTACTATTTTCAGTCTATAAAAAATCAACCAGTAATGACATGTATTTGAATTTTCGTTCATTACACCCAATTTCAGTAAAAAAAAAAAGGATCAGTCATATCATTGGTTAATAGTTTTTCAGACTGGTTCCCCGGATTATATTGATAGTAAACTGTTGTATCTCAAGTATATTTTACTTTGTAACGGATATCCTGTAAAATTTGTAAATGAAATAATACAGAAAAGGCAGATTAAGTATGAAAAAGGTAGTAAAAGCGAAGGTTCTCAACTTTTGGACACCACAATTTCCAATAGGAACATTTCATTACCTTACATACCAATTCTTGGGGAAAAAATCAAACGAACTTTACTCAAACGTAATATTTCAACTTGTTTTAAATCAATCAGACGACTGAGTAACTTTCTAAGTTCTAGAAAACATATAACACGAAATATTTGGTCAAATGGAGCTAGCATCCCTCGCTCTTGTAAGAAAATTTAAATTGATCCGAGACACCAGCAATTTGTAGAACGATTTATCGAGCACTGGAATTCAACAGATAATTCTCTAAAATTTACAAAACCTCCAGACAGTTTCACTTCAGCCTTAGCAGAACATATTTTTTAATTCGGACCATTTTGTGCAGTTCGAGGAGGCAACAGCCATTTCCAATGAAAAAGGTTTCACGCATTGGGCTCTTGAAGCATTAGAAATTAAAAAACATATTTTTGCAGGTTTATCCATTAATAGAGATACTGGGAATATAAATATTGATCCTATTTATGATAGCATTTTAAAAAAGAAACCCATATTTAAAAATAAAAATAAAGTATTGCAAATAACGTCCCAGGGGCTTGTTCAAATAATAAACCTAAGCGAATAGCAGCATCCAAAGCTTGGCATAAAATTATGTAGCAATAACTTATTCCTTGTTCATTTGCTATTTTAAAATATTTAATCCAGTTAATTTTGTGTGATGGTTTCACGAAGGTAGCTCCAAATTGTAAATTTTAAGCAATTGTATATTATAATTTTAGATGATTCTATTTTAGTTTTATGTACATTTTTAGTTCTAGTTTTTATTTTCTTGTCTACGCTGAAGACGCCTTGTTTTATACGGGCGAAATGTTCGTTTTTGTTATTTTCTTCGTTTTCATTTACTTGCCAGTTTCCCGTTTGTCGTATCTATATATATATTTTTTTAAACCAGTCTACTACTTATTTGTAGCCCAGGACTACATACTAGCTTTTGGAGTGATGGGGCAAGTTGCAATATGAATTTAAGCTGGAGCTGATTCCGAAAATAATTAAGAGTCAAATGTATGAAAAGAAATTACGTTGATTTAACGAATTAATAATTTTATTATCGAATATAATTCTATATTATATGTTATATTATATGTTTTATATATAATGCAATATTATACATTTTAGAGGGGAATATTAATTATTGTCTCATTCACGTGCTGGTTCATTCTCTATATATTTCTCTTTTCTTTATACCTTTTAGTAACAGTTTACAATTTTGTTTATTTAAAAATGAGAAACTTCTAGATTTTTTGTTTTCATTTTAGCGTTTTCAGGATCATAATGTCAATATGAAATTGCTATTGAAAACATAACAAAATACTACCTATCCTATGTTCAGCCCTACTCTGTAGGCTTAAACAATTAAAATTCTAATTTTATGAACTGAAGCTAGTTTGAAGCATTTCCCTCCTTCTAATTTAATTGAGGATCGAACTTGATCTGCATTTTATCTGATAGCTTAAAAACCTTAAAAGACTGAGGAGACAATCTAGACCCTAAACATGCATTACTTCTGAAACGCTCACTTTTTATTTATAATTGTTATGCTAGCTTTAATTTATTTGTCTCTTACTTTAGAGATAATGAGTTCTACTCTGAACAATTCTGATGATATAATTCAGCCGGAACTCTTAGGTCCAAAACTAATTGTTGTCGTGAAATGGCTGGAAGAGAAGACTATAGAAGAATTAAACGCTGGGATCTGGCTTTGTGACTCTTGTGGGAAAATAGAGAAATCATATTTGATGCTAGATCTTCATTTTGACACTGGCTGTGAAAAACTTTCCCCGATAGAGTGCGATATTTGCCCTGCAGTAGTTCATGACTACAGAGAGTTTGTTCCACATTTTATGGAACACCAAATGGGAGAAACAGGACGATGCCCTATTTGCTTGTGTGAAAATCACACAAGAAGAAAAATCAGTCGGAATCAATGAAGTTGAGGTTTTTACTTGCACAGTAAAAACCTCATAAAGTTAGACAAATACATCCGAGAAAAAATACGGGGAAAAAACTACTTAAGTGTGATGTAGACAAGAAACGCTTTTCTCATTCAAGCAATTTGATTGGGCATCAGAGAGCGCATACCGGTGAAAAACCGTTTATATGTGATGTGTGTAACAAGTGTTTTTCTCATTCAAACAGTTTGATCATTCACCAAAGAGTGCATACAGGTGAAAAACCGTTTAAATGTGATGTATGTAACAAATACTTTTCTGTAAACGGCAATTTGATCAAACACCAGAGAACACACACAGGTGAAAAACCGTTTAAATGTGATGTGTGTAACAAACGTTTTTCTCAGTCTGGCCATTTGATTAAACACCAGAGAACGCACACAGGTGAAAAACCGTATAAATTTGACGTATGCAACAAATGCTTCTCTCAATCAAACAGTTTGATTATTCACCAAAGAGTGCATACAGGTGAAAAACCGTTTAAATTTATTTTGTGTAAGAAATGCTTTTCTCGATCTCACCATTTAAACAAACATAAAAAATGCAAAACCGTTTAAATGTGATCGTTTAAATGTGATTTAAATGTGTAACAAATACTTTTCTGAATGCGGCAATTTCATTAAGCACCAGAGAATACACACAGGTAAAAAACCGTTCAAATGTATAAAAACTACATACAGGATAGAAACCCTTCAAACGTGATTTTTGTAACATGGAATTCTCTCAAGTGCTTGAATGCCAATCAAGTATTTCATACACGTGAGAAGAAAAAGAAAATTTTGAGGTGTGCTGTGTGGTTGAGGTATGAAATGTGTGCAAGTATCTGCTGTTATCAATATAGTTTTGCTGTCACACATACCATGAATATTCAATAGGACAGTAGTTTTTAAGCCTTGTGGTTTTTCTCTTGTCTCGCTGAATTAGTCTGCATCTTTCTTGTGGTTCTGATAAATCTATTTATTGTTGATGTATTTTATCCCTTTTGTAACCCTTGTAATCAACAATTTAAGTTAATTTAAACAATTTTAACAATTTAAACAATTTAAGTGAAATAAGTATTTAAAACTTTATTTGGAACATATCTATACTTATAGCCGGGCTTTGACTCAAGAGGTTGTCAGGCCATCTGGAGACGGGGGAGGGGGGGGGGGGGGGTTCTTTATTTTGTTTTAACCTTGTCTACAGCTAGTGTGTAGTAATGCTTGTACTTTTTGATGATTTTGCTGGATTTTTCCCTTATAGATCAACAAAGCTATGAATTCACTTAAAGAGTCCCATTCTCTTTTAATTTTATTTTAATCATTGCTGAGATGTAAATAGTGGTGGTTACCCTCATACTTGAAAACTTGCAATTTCCGGTTAAATGAACCTTGTTGGAAGTTTCTATGTCAAATGCTTACATACGAAGAGGCCTGATTGAAGAAATGGTAATGCAAGTTTTCTTAGCTGAAAGTAAGGAGCGATATCAAAACTTAAAACGAACAGAAATTATTCCGTATATGAAAGGGGCTGTCCCATCCTCAACGCCTCGCTCTTTACGCTAAAGTTTTTTATTGTTTTAAAAAGTAGAGTTGTGAAAAAATACAAAATTTTTGCGTAAAGAGTTTGGCGTTGAGACAAAGGCCTTCCCCTACTTTGTAGATTGTGCCCATATCTATAATTTTGTGAGATGTACCAGAACACATGTAGGATTAGTAGAAGGTCGTACAAAGGGTATCATCAAAACTGTAATACCGGTGAGAGCTTATATTTATTAATCTAAAATTTATTTGGACCCAAAATAAAATATTCCTTAAGAAGGTTGCTTATTTGCTTTTAAAATATTTTAAATTTAGTGTAAAATAACCTGACACGAGTTATATGCAGAACGTTTAATCATTTACTTAATTCATTCTGTTTTTTTTTTGGCAAAAGGTTTTTTATTGGACAAAATTAAATGAATTATAAATATAATTGATAATTTTTTGTTTTTATAGCTTGCCATTTTGTTTCGCTAGGTAACACGGAATAATGTTTCCAATGTAACGTAAATAGGAGTAAAGAAAATAAATGTAATTAAGAGATGTATTTAGGTTTTACATATCTTTTTTATAATTACTAGCCCACATCAGCAGCTTTTGAATAAGTGTTAGTGTTTCATCGTCACTTGAAAGTCCTTATCTATGATTTACAGTTGTCAGTTTTGAATTGTTTCCAACGTCCGTTAGGGTTTCACGGAGCTAGAAAACCTGGGGATGGGCTTTTTTTATTCCGCCATTTTCTACTTTAAATTCTTTTCCAGGACTCTTTTTAAATCTTGTTTTTTAAGCCTCCCATTCTTCCATATTTGCTTCCCTTTCTGTGATTTGTATTATTTACATTTGATTAGTCAGTTACTTATTACTAATTGTTGGTGTTTTAATTTGTTTTCGTGATTTTTTGAGATTATCAAAATACTTTTATTTGGTATATATAGTTTTCAGGTTAGCTCTTAAATATGGACAACAAGCAATAAAACTTTATTTTAAAAAGTTTTTTTTGTGTATGTTTATAACTAATTTTAAGGTACATAATTGCAAGTTTGAAATAAAGAAATCTTATCAAAAATAATTGAAAGTCGAACTTTTCATTGAAAATACCTCGACTTAAATAAAGGGCTAAGCGCTGCAAAAAAAAAAATCAATTAAAATATAATTTAATATCTTGAACTTGGTAAGCATTAGGATCGATATTTATGATCGATATAAACCAAATAAATTATAAACTTAAGGCGGCAGAATCAGCAGAAAATAAGTAAAAACAAATGGTCTTGAGCTCCTTAAAACAACCAAAAATGGGATATTATTATTATTACAAATATTATTATTCTGGATAAAAAAAAATCTTTCTTTTATTTTCGGAAACTGTTGAAAAAGCTATTTTCGGGAATACATGGGCTGAAGATGTGTCCTGGATACAGCTTTCTTTTTTGGGTTGCAGCTACTGCAAGTAAAAAAAGTTTAAGAGAAAACAAAGTAAATTTTGACTAAAAACATATCGGTATTTTTTTTTTCATTCTTAATGTGAGACCGTAGTTTCCTATCGAACGCTTAACCGTGTCAAAGACAAAATCTTCTTAAAATGGCTCGACATCTCTGAATCTTCCTTGGTAACGTTGGTAAATATTCTTGAACGTTTGACCGCTCATAATCGTAAAAACCGTCTGAAACTTCTAATTAATGCCTCGCGGAAAAAGGATGTAGGGAAACTTATGAACCCAGGTGAAAATGTGCTTGGTATTGTGTTTATGCACAACTTCACCTTTGTTTGCTATCCAAGGCAGATTCTCAAAAAGAAGCATTTTTCAATTTGTTTTATCATAAAGATTTTTTTTACTACAGGTTTGAAATAGTAGTTTAGATCATTCTTATAATCAAATCTTCAGCAGAGGGTGTCATGTTTTTAAAATTTTGGATATAGTACAGTACTTTTTTCATTACCAATGTCAAACTTAGTTGCTGAACGCTTTTTTAACGTTTAAAAGCAAATTGAAACTGTCAATTAAAAGTGTTTTAATTGAATAACTCTTTCGTCGCCATTAAAAGTTAAAGATATTCTTAAACGTTAGTAAGCAGATCTGAAACAGAAAAAAAGTTGGTCTCGCTAATATGGTCCAACCAATGCCCAAAAATTCTTTCTCTACCAATGTGAATAGAGGTGGTTTTGCATATTTGGCAGTAGAGCTGTTTGATCGGAATTTATAACTTCAAGTGCCCTCTTTAATGGTTAAAATTAATTTTTGGGCTAGCTTGTCTCTCACGTCTCTTGTAATACCCCAATGATATCTGGTCAAGGTTTTAATCTACCGATTTCGTTTATCAACGTCAACAAGTCTAATAAATATGTCTCCTGGATAGACCTCAAAGCCTCAGGAACAACGCCCACTGCCCAAGTGTATACCCTAGAAACAAATATCTTCTAAATCATTTGCATCTAATTGTAAATCTAATTTTCTAAATCATTTGCAAAACATTCAGAATTATTCTAGTGATCGAGTTGAAATTTTCAGGGAGTGTTGCAAGGCAAGAGGAAAGTTTATTTGGGAAAATAGTTTTGATTCGAGGAGTGTCAGAAATAAAGAAAATCTATATGTATCTAGGTCATCAAAAAAGAATTTCTAGGTCATCAAAAAAATCTATATGTATCTAGGTCATCAAAAAAAAAGAATTTCTGCAATACCACAGGAAGGAATATGGGGGAAATCTGTAAAATTTCAAACAATCTCCTGGAAAGGAAGGAGAGCAGGACAATGACACTTCAATTTTTAAGTTAGGTGTTTGAAAGAGGGGTGAAAATTTATCTTTTGAATCGACCGAAAAATTTTTTATAACTATAGTTTTCCATGAGACTTAACCATCCTAATACATAAAAATCTATTGTAGGTTGACCGGTTATCAAAATGACATATCAACAATATGCTGGTAGCCGTATAAGGCAGGGCTTCCTAAACTTTTTTTATTTACGACCCCATTTATCATTGCAAGTTTCTTGGCGACCCAATATAAATATGAAATACAAATGAATATTTCTTGATGATTCATTTATTAGTTAACAATATGTATGTACACATGACAATGTATAGTTTTAGAATTCGTCTATTTTTCATCAAAATTGAAACAAACAAAAATCTAAAACAGAAAATTCCACAAAAGTTGAAATTTGTCTTTATTATACTTAAAAAATTATATGCCTATTTTTCATCAAAATTGCATTTTTTGCAACACGTAAATAAAAGAGAAATCTGACCGGCTTAGTTCAATCGAATACATTCGAACGCAATCGTTGGATGGTAAATATTGAATTAAAATGAAAGGAAAAACTTTAGTGAGATGGATATGCCGGTTTTTTATTGCATAACACATTAAATCTTATGGAATGTTTGACACTGCTGGACTTAAGACCTTCAACATTTTTTAGCGATGAACGATATTGGGGTTTGATTTGTGTTAAAGATCAAAAAGTTACTTTGCATAAATATGTGGTGTTGAATGGCAGAAGAACATATAATGCCATATCTGCGATTTTGGGAAATTCAGTTCTAGTTCTGATCCAGAATTCAGTCAGTGGCTTTTTTGGAAATTGTAGTTTTAAGTTTGAATCTCTCGAAAGCTCAGCAAATTCCTCTTGAGCTTTAAGTGGCATGTGATCAATCTCAGTTAAATCAATACAAAACGGATTTGGAATCCAAGCTATCTTTTTGAAATAAATATTTAATATAAAATATGTACAGAACTAGGTTTCTAGCGCGTTTAAGTAATCTACAATAATTTTTGCAATAAAAGTTTTACAATGATTTCTCTCGATTATAAAATTGTCGATTCTGGAAAATATTTCGAACGATTTTTTTTATCCTATCTTTCCAAATTTTAATATTTTTAATAAAACTTTCAATTTTATCATTAAAAATAAATATATCGCAATTTTTTCCTTGAAGAGAAAAGTTGAGATCGTTTAATTTCGCAAAGATATCCGACAAATAACACAGTTTGGATAGCCATAAGTCGTTTAGAATAAAAGCAGTAAGTTCACATTTTCGTTCGGTTAAGAATATATCAATTCTGACTTTTCATAATAATAATCTTCTTAAACTTTGGCCACTTGACAACCATCTTGCTTCTTCATGTAATAATAAAGTTTTATAGACGGAATCTATATCCTTACAAAGATTTGATAAGTGACTGTTCAGGACATGGCTCTTAATAAAATCTATAATCTTAACAGCATTCTGAAGCACATGGTTCAATTATGGTGCTAATTTTTTTGCTTCAAGGGCCTCTCGGTGAGTAAGGCAGTGATTAAAAGTTATATGGTCATAATCAGTAGTTTTAAAAAATTATTTAATACCAGTGTTTTTGCCCGTCATCGCTCTTGCACCATCTGTGCATATTCCATAGCAATTTTTCTATTCAGTCTTTAAAAATTCATCAACTTTACAATATATGTCTTTTCCTGTGATATATTATGAATATTTGACTTTAATATTTAAATATTTGACTTTAAAATCTCTTGCGACCCCATAATTTTGCTACGCGACCCCATTTGGGGTCGCGACCCATAATTTAGGAAGACCTGGTTGAGGGTATGGAATTAAAAATTTCAGGGACTGTTGTTGGGAGGGGGGACAAGTGAGAAGAGGAAGAAGTAGATTTTGAATTATGACGAAAGAAAATACACAGCTAAGTCAAGAACTTTACATGCATCCAGGTTATCAAAATACCAAATATATGTAAAATCTTGGATCGTCTGGAAGGATGAAGTTAAAGTTTCAGATAGTGTTAGAGAAGAAGAAACAGGACAGAGAAATTGAGATGCGTTGTTAGGGGAGAGGCTAAATACTCTTTTCTCCTGTTTACCAGAACATTTTTGCGTTGTAAGGCCCTATTGAAGCGTAATCAATATATAGTTAAACAGCAAGATGAATCGCTATAAACTAATAGTTTTAGTGCAATTTCTAATGGTCAAAATAAATTTCCGGTTAGCCCACCTCTTACCATTTTTTTTTCCGCGTCTTCCTTAAAGGAATCGGCTAATCAAGCCTGGTTTGCAACAGTTCTCCAAAACCAGACACCTTTTTTTTATTCGATAAAAATGGGCTGCCGAATAAAAATTTGATTCTAATAAAGACAGATACGAATCTTGAATATTTCCCGAGAGGATGAACAACTAAAAAACACAAACAAAAATGCATTTTACAATTTTTATTTGAATTAAAAGTATTATAAAGACAGAAGAACACAAGTAAAAATTATCACTTCGAATTACAAATTATTACTCGATGGCTTAATCCTCATATTTTAATTAAGAAGAAAGACTAGACTCATGTCCTTACGTTGACAGTCATAAATATCTAGGAAATGGTTGCACAAAAATTGCAACGGATAAAACACCTATGCATCAGTTTGACACTTGCCCTTACTGCCTCTCAATACTTTTTACTTACTTAAAGCTCTTGCTCGGCAGCGTCGCCAGCGTAGAGCGAATCAGTCGTCAGCGCCGTCAGTCTTCTCCAGAGTGGTCGGTTCAGGGCGAGGGTTGTCGCTTTCAGAGGGGATTTTCCTTGAGCGGTCCGAGGTCGATACGGGGTTTGAGATGATATATCCGAGGCCGAATTTCTGGTTCCATTCGTAGCAATAGAAGTTTCAGAAGAAGAGCTGCCAACCCAACCGTCCCTAGATGCATTTGGTTCTCTGGTGGCTAGCCAGGTATCCAGAGGCACGTGGAAGTCGTTCTTCATGCGCCAATTTGCATGGGAACTAACTCCGGACGAGCAGGACACGCTACCAAGGACACGCTACCCGTTCAAGTATTTTATTGTATTGTTCTTTATCGTAAATTACTTAGAACTGATTTCTATCTATGACCGTTAGTCCCCATGACAAAATGTATATATACATATATATATATATATATATATATATATATATATATATATATATATATATATATAACCAGACTGTGTAATTTTGTGGCATAAATAAAATTATTTTATTATACCAAACCTCTATATGCAACCTTATTTAAGCTTCTCGATTAATTCCCAGTAAGTACGCTCAAGATGATTAGTAGAGCAAAATACCAAGGACACACTACCCGAGATTTACTTACCCCAGGACCGTAACTACACCCCCTACAAAGGGTAGAATAATACATCAATCCAAATCTTCGTTATAACTACTGATGACAGAAGGTAGCAACCTAAGGTTACTTTACAACTGCTGGTGGCATGCTGGAAAACTGGGTCGAGATGATTAAATAAAATCGTAGATTAAAACAAAAATTAACCTTACCAGAAGACAAAATGGCTTCCCTGTCACCGGTGCTTAAAATTTCCAAAATTATACCAGAATATGCGGAAAGTTCGGATGTTGATGAATTCATCGAACAATTTGCAATGGCGATGAATTGACGGAAACATTTGACAATAAGGTCAAAGAACAATGCGTTGCAGGTAGATTAAAGGGAAGTGTGTTTAAACACTTTGAATTAATTAAAGAAAAAGAAACACAGGACAGTAGCATTCTATTATAACTATTTAAAACACGGTTAATGGACACGAGTTTTTCTGATAGGCTAAGAACAGAGGTAGTTACAGTCAATATCTCAAGTAGTATTCGAGAGTATGCAGAAAAAATTTGTCGGTCTCTATGCTTACAGTTGGGCGAAAGCGGAAGTGACGAGACGGTACAAAATGTACAATTAGCCTACATACTTTTACACATGGGTTAAAGAAAAAAAAACAGCCAAGGCTAGTATTAACATGTAAATCTGAAAATCTCGAGCAGTCTATAAACCTTGTGGAAAAAAAGGTAAACATTTAAGAAATTCCGAGAACTTTAATAAAATGTAAATAAATAGAACCGAAAAACTGTAAAACTTAGACTATGGAAGGGGGCAAAAGCGTGTGAAATTTGACGAGATGTAGCATGCACCAAAAAGAGGTAACGGAGGCCGTGGGTCGTTGTCTATGGAACTAACCGATAGATTTTATGATCTTGAGTCGTTAGTGGTTAGCAACTATAGAAAATATGGGCGCCCACCACCACTGAATACAGATAGTAGGTGAATCAACGATGAAGGATTAAAGATATATAGAAGTAATTATACAACCCATAGAGGCCAGGAAACCAACGAAAAATTTAAGAAAAAATTTCTGTGCCATAATTTTTGCAAACCAAATCACTCTAAGGCAGACAGTTGGCAAAGAATACGGAAGGAAGGCCCAACATACAAAACAAAACCAGTTCAGAGCACAGGGTGGCAGAAATTCAAAAAAGCATGGATTAAAAAATACTTTGGAAGCACCAAATAATGCTCCTGAATTTGTCCATAGAAAACAAACGGTTAACAACACCCCAGGTCAAAATATCAGCTCTGAAGAAAATCGGGAAATCTTCGAAAACTTTCAGACAAATGGTAGTGGGAATTTAAACGGATGAACCAGCCTATAAGGGTCAACAGAGCTTTACCCTTTCAAAGACCCCTTTATAGTTCAAAATGTTGTGATATGGATATAAGTAGTAATTTACCAATTGAGTACTGTTTTTAAATTGTGTGCTTCCAAAATTTAGCGTTTTTACTTGATGCAGGCGGGTCAAACTCCTTAAATACAGAATGAGTTTTTAGAAGGTTTCCTCTAGTATAAAAAATTAAGATAATACATTCCATAATACTCTGACATCTGTAACAGGTCACAAACTGAAAGCTTTTAGTGAATGCCCATTAAAATTTAACACAGGTTATGAAGAATTAATACTAACAGTTATAATATGTAAACAACTCCCATTTCCTTGTATTTTAGGAGTGGACGCTATAAGGAAATATAGAATCATGAAGAAGCCCCTTAACAATAATACATCTATAACTATGTCGAAAGAAATTAATAGACAAGTTTGTGGAAAAATAGATAAAAATAGCCAACATCCGGAATACAATTTAAAATTAAACTGGAAAATAGCAATAGAAAAAAGAACAACGGCTCATGACTTAGAAATATATAATACAGAGAAGGCTAATAGCAAAACAGTTTACGCCATTATAGGTGAATGCAGAATGGAAGAATGTCCTTTAATTCCTTTGAAAAACCAAATCATTCGAATCGAGAATATTTAACGTATCGGAGATTTAAAATTATCAGATTTAAGTAGTGGTAAGGTAAAGCTAAGCCAAGTAGACCTAGGATCGATAAAAAACTTTTTAAATGCAGATACAAAATTACTAGGCAGTCCAAAACTAAGCAAAAATTTTACAAGCCAACAGCAAATTTTGCCGAAAATGCAACCGCGAGAAAATTAAGGAATGGCAAAAACTGATTTTATTAAAAGAGCTTAATTTAAAACATTTACCAGAAAAAACTAAACCCAGGTGGGAAATATCTTATGGGATTATAAATGGAGTTTTGCAAGACACAAAGCTCATTATGGCTTAACCCACCTGATTACACACAAGACGCAAACAGAAGTACCTCCTATAAGAAAAAGGTGAGGACCTCTTACCATTCAATATCATGGCTTGATAACCAAAAAAAGGGCCTTGAACACAAGGATGTATTTCAAGTGTGTGTTAGTGAGTGGTATTTTCCACTAGTAAATATCCGGAACCACGAACATCTATATAGGTTATGTTTAAACTTTAGAGCACTAAATATAGTCACGATAAAAGATGTTATGAAATTGCCGGGAATAGATATGATATTAGATTCGGTTGGAGAATCCAAATACTACGCTAGTTTTGACCTGATAGCAGGATATTGAAAAATAGCCATAAACCCAGAAAAAAACACACAAGGCAACAGTAATTTAGGATTAAAAGGCAATGGACAAGGAAGGAAAAGAGATACAAAAGCTTACTTAGATGATTTAATATTATCTACTAAAAATCTAGAAGACCATTTTAGTGGATATAGAAGAATACTAGGAAAAATCGGAAAAGCGGGGTTAAAACTAAAACCGGAAAATCTAAAAATTGTGTCACCAAAACTGACCAAGAGGGTGTTAGCGAGTGGTGTTTTCCTCTATTAATTGTTATTAAGAAATTATATCCATAGAATTTATGTACATAGTTTTGAGCACTAAATATAGTCACGATAATAGATTCTATGAAAGTCCCACGAACAATTACGATGTTAGATTTGGTTGGAAGAGTTAAATACTATACTAGCTTTAAGCTGATAGCTGGAAATCGGCTAACAGTTATAAACCCAGAAACAAAACATAATACAACACTAACCTTAGACGATGAAAGAACACTCATGCTTGAACGTATGCCTTTCGGCTCAACGTGTAGCCGAATTTGTTTTGGCCGGCTAATGAATTTAGTATTAAAAGGCAATGAATGAGGAAGGAAAAGAGATACAATAGCTTACTTAGATGATGTAATATTATCTACTGACAATCTAAAAGACTATTTGAGTTGATATAGAAGAACACTAGGGAAATTCGAAAAAGCGGGGTTAAAACTAAAATTGGAGATGCTAAAAACTATAGCACCAAAACTGATTTGTCACAAGAATTCTGTTTGGAAACAGACGCGTCAGCTCATGGAATCGGAACGGTATTACTGTAAACAAATTATGAGAGGGAAGGATAAACAATCCAATATACCAGCCGCTCTCCAACACAAACAGAAAGAAAAATTCAACATTTGGAAGAGAATGCTTGGCAGTTGTAGTTTTTACTGAATATTTTCGCCAATTTTTGCTTGCAAAAAGGTTTACTTTACACGTAGATCAAAATTCGCTAATTTGATTGCATTCAAAGTAAAACACTTCAGGAAGATTGAAAAGATGGGTACGCCGTCTTCAAGTGTATTCATATAGCCCGATACATATAATAGGCCGTACAAATATTTTACCGGATTATCTATCATGAAACCTTGAGGGGGGGGGGCGAAAATTTCATGATCACCATGCACAGTTACCTTACTGATGTGAAAATAGTACCAAATAGAAATATCTCATAGCGTTAAGATAGAGATGACCTTTGTGCAGCCTTTAAATTTCTTTTGCTAAACGGGAAAGAGTATTAAAAGCACTTCAAACATTTTTTGAAATAGCTAGATGATTTTGATCTTGATGAAAGCACAAATTTTTAATAAAATATTATAGAGGACCCCAGGAGTATAGAAAAAAAATTGAAAATTATTCTCGTAATTCCAAAATCACTAGAGGGAGAAATACTACAGATGGCAAACGCAATAAGCGGATGTCGTACAGGAGAAATTAAGGCGATTGGACGCGTGAAGGTAAATTTTCATTTTCCAAAAATATACTCCAAGGTAAAAACCTTCATACAATACTGTCAAGAATGTGCCAAGCAAAAGTCACCACTAAAGATGCCTAGGGCCGAATTAGATCAATACCCTACCCCATCAGTGATAGGAGAAATACTTTCTACAGACATTTGAGACGCAGGAGGAAGATTACCAGTTTCCAGGAAAGAGAATCGCTGTGTGTTATCAATAGTAGATCATTTTAATTCATATATGTACGCTTTTCCAATTAAAGATGAAAAAGCGAGTACTAAAGCAAAGGTTTTAGTAAACTGACTATTTTTGGAACATGGAATTTTCCCCAGAACCCTACTCAGTGACAATGACCCATGCTTAAGATCAAGAATATTGGACGAAATAACGGAGTATTTGGGTATAAAATATTGGTATAGCTCTGCATACATGGCATCAGCAAACGGGAAAGTCGAACAAAAACATAGGGAACTTGCTTATATGCTGGGGATATACGCAAAAGAGGAACCTGAAAACTGGGATGACCATTTATTTTTTGTAGTCTTTGCGATAAACATGGCTTATTCACGTCTTTTATTAAACAACATTTTTTACAACATTTGAGAGATCCAAAAGTTTGCATGGATGCAATAGAAAATGATAGAACCTTTTACAATCTAGATCTATATAAACCGGAAATGATTATGTGTATGAAAAAAGCTGTGGAGCAAATTAAAAGAGTGTTTGGAAGATACGAAGACGATACAAAAAGAAAAACATGACGAAACAAGTAAAAATAATACCATATATGCACTAGCAGATTTAGTTTATGAACAGAAAACCATCCTAGAATGGCCGAAAAAGTAAAAAACAAATTGGGACGCACCTTATAGAGTAATAAAGCAACTTACAAATAACCTAACGTATGTTTCAAAGCACCACGAAAGAAAAACTGAAGAGGTAACACACCATAACAGAATGCAAAAAGGATTTTTTTTTCAAAACCATGGAAATCTGAACCTATTTCTTCAGATGAAGAGAAAACCGAAGCAATTGCACCCATATATATATATATATATATATATATATATATATATATATATATATATATATATATATATATATATATATATATATATATATATATATATATATATATATATATATATATATATATATATATATATATATATATATATATATATATATATATATATATATATATATATATATATATATATATATAATGGAAATACTATCTGGCCCAATCCAATAATGGAAAGACTATCTGGCCCAATCCTGGCTACAAACTTTCCAGAACCAACAAGAGAAAATGAGCAAGGTCCAATACCTATAAGATACTTTTCCAATTAAAGATGAAAAATTGAGTACTACGGCAAAGATTTTAGTAAACCAACTATTTTTGGAATATGCAGTTTTCCCAATAACCCTACTTAGTGACAATGACCCATGCTTTAGAGCAAAAATATTAGACGAAATAACGGAGTATTAGGGTATAAAATATTGGTATACCTCTGCATACATGGCATCAGCAAACGGGAAAATGGAACGTTAACATAGGGAACTTGCTTATATACTGGGTATACAGACAAAACAGGGACATGATAACTGGGATGACCATTTACCTTTTGTAGTTTTTGCAATAAACACGACTTATTCAAGTCTTTAAAAATACACCATTTTTACAAAATTTAAGAAATTCAAGAGTTTGCATAGATGCGATAGGAAATAATAGTATCTATTAGAATCTATATCTATATAAACCGGAAATGATTAAGTGGATTAAAAAATCTGTGCAGCAAATTAAAAGAGTATTTAAAAGATACGAAGATGATACAAAAAAAAATATGACGAGAAAAGTAAAAATAAGACAAAATATGCACTAGGAGACTTGGCTTATGTACAGAAAACCAATCTAGAAGGGACAAAAAAGTTAAAACCAAAACGGGACGGACCTTACAGAGTAATAAAGTAACTTCCAAATAACTTAACGTATGTTTTAAAGCACCAAGATAGAAAAACTGAAGAGGTAGTACGCAATAACAGAATGAAAAAAGGATTTTTTTTTTCAAAACCATGGAAATCTAAACCTATTTTTTCAGGTGAGGGGAAAACTGAAGCAATTACACCCATATATATATGTATATATATATATATATATATATATATATATATATAATGAAAATACTATCTGGCCCAATCCAATAATGGAAAGACTATCTGGCCCAATCCTGGCTACAAACTTTACAGAACCAGCAAGACAAAATGAGTAAGGCCCAATACCTATAAGATAGTAGTGATGGAAGTGACGAAGAATAATTCCAAAGAAACCTAGTGGTTCAAGAGATATTAAAGAAGAGGACAAATCTAAAGAAACAGAAAAATCGGAAGAAATACTAGATTTGTCTAAATTGCATACGCTAGACTCGCTTGCAGTCTTGACACAAAAATGGCTATCTGAACAAACGCCAAATACAAGGAGAGACATGAAAGTCTGTAAGGTAGACAACTATTCTACAGAAACAGATAAACCTAGTAACTCGAAGGAAAGAAGGTCGAGAGAAAAACTGTGAAGAAAGGTTAAAAAATAAAATGTCAGTAACAAGCTCCAACCTCAGCCACTCAAGTTGCCAAATCGGCAATGCAGAAGGCAAAGCGTCATGAGGAACAGAGATTACAAAGCTTTGATTAAGCAATAAAACCAAGGTTAAACTCAGAACCCTGTGCACGACACTATCAGAACCACGGAAATACTTCTCAATTTGATAAGGAAGAAAAAGTAAAGTTAGGAATTCAAAACCCAGAAAAACAAACGTGAACTGAGAAAAGAAAGACGAGCATTACCCCAAGCCGACTAATATTCGATTAAAGTAATATTATCTTTAAACAATGAAAACGGGTAAGAAGCCTCTAAACAAATATCTACACTTTTTTAGAAATCTTAATAAATTATACATATTCAGAATCAAAATTAAAAGGCAATTGGTTCGATATGTATATTGAAAAAAAAATTTAGTTTGGGTGGGAATTTTTTTTTTCAAAAAAAGAGAAATACGAAGATCAAATTTGGAAAAAAAATTAATAAAATTTAACATAATATTACTAGGAAATGCAGCCAGATTTAGATTAATGGCCATAAGTGTAAAAGTTGGTTCCAATCTTAATATAGATAGTTATAGCCTAATACAGCCTTCATAAACTATGGGTCGTGACCCCACATGGGGTCTCGTAGCAAAATCATGGGGTTGCAAAAAAAATTTAAAGTCAAATATTTAAATCTTAAAGTCAAATATTTATAACATATTACAGGAAATGGCATATATTGTAAAGTTGATGAATTTTTAAAGACTGAAGGACTAGAATTGAAAAATTGCTATGGAATATTCACAGATGGTGTAAGAGCGATGACGGTAAAAACATTTTTACTCACTACCTCACTGCTCACATTTTTACTAACCTTTACTCACTACCTCATTCAACGAGATGCCCTTGCAGCCAAAAAATTAACACCAATGCTTCAAAATGCCTCAAAATGCTGTTCAGATTATAAATTTTATTAAGAGCCATGTCTTTAACAATCACATATTTTCAAATCTTTGTTAGGACATGGATTCCGTCTGTACAGCTTTATTATTATATGCAGAAGTAAGATGGATGTCAAGAGGTCAAAGTTTTAGAATATTATCATTATTAAAAAACGGAATTGAAATTTTCTTAACCAAACGAAAATGTGAACTTGCTTCTTTTCATAAAAACGACTTATGGCTATTCAAGCTGTGTTATTTGTTGGATATCCTTGGAAAATTAAACGGTCTCTTCAAGGAAGACGTTGCGATATGTTTACTTCTAATGATAAAATTGAAAGTCTTATTAAAAAGATTAAAATTTGGAAGGATAGGATAGAAAAAAAATCATTCAAATATTTTCCAGTGTCGAAAATTTATAATTGAGAGAAATCATTGTAAAACTTTTATTCCAAATATTATTGTAGATTACTTAAAAGCACTAGAAACCTAGTT
This sequence comes from Artemia sp. Qi Xiang Cuo, assembly GCF_049724085.1. Lineage (NCBI taxonomy): Eukaryota > Metazoa > Arthropoda > Branchiopoda > Anostraca > Artemiidae > Artemia > Artemia sp. Qi Xiang Cuo. Next base: position 47,095,957 of record NC_142808.1, on the reverse strand, counting down.
CCGTACATATTTTATATTAGATATAGATTTCAAAAAGGTAGCTTGGATTCAAAATCTGTTTTGTATTGATTTAGCTGAGATTGATCACATGCCACTTAAAGCTCAAGAGGAATTTGCTGAGCTCTGGAGTGATCCGAACTTAAAACTACAATTTCCAAAACAAATCTTGACTGAATTCTGGATCAGAACTAGAACTGAATTTTCCACAATCGCAGATATGGTATTAGTTGTTCTTCTACCATTCAACACCAAATATTTGTTTGAAGTTACTTTCTGAGCTTTAACAAATGTGAAACTCCAATATATTTCATTGATCAAAAAATGTTTCAGAGGTCTTAAGTCCAGCAGTGTCAAACATTTCACCAAAACTTAATTTGTTATGCAATAACTAACATGCAAATCCATCTCACTAAAGTTTTCCCTTTCATTTTAATTTAATATTTACCACCCAACGACTGCTTTCGAATATATTCGATTGAACTAAGACGGTCAGAATTCTCTTTTATTTATGTTATTGCAAAAAAAGCAATTTTGTATATTGTTACCTAATAAATGAATCATAAAAAAATATATATTTTTCTTTCAATATTATGCTTATATGAGGTCGCCAGGAAACTTGCAATCATAAAGTGAATGAAAAAGGTATAGGAAGCCCTGGTCAAATCTAATAATTTTTTGGAAATAAATGTTTAATCTTTGGAATGCTTTTTGGGATGAAGTGGAAATTCTAAGGGAGTGTTTTAGAAGAAAGAACTGGGGATTGAATTTTGTTTAGGGAGTAGTGGGCAGAGGGTAAGGGTTTAAATATTTGATGTTGAATCTGTTCAAAACTTTTGTCACTAGGAGCTCTGTTTTGGACTAGAATCTATTCCTTGTGGAGAAGTAATGTAGACCGAAAAAAAACATGCATACCTAGGTTTTCAAGATAGTGTATCTGCATGATCTCGGGAACAGCTTGACAAATCAGGTTTGAAACGATGGTATGTGAGGCTTAAAAAAATATGTTTTCCCATCCTTCTTTTATCTCATCTCTCCAATCAGATGGGAAATGATATTTATAAGTTTTTTGATAAGGTGGTGCTATTAGCCTAGAAAAAAACACTTTTTTTAGTCTCTGATAGGTTTTTAAGCTATCTATAGAGATATGGACTTGGCCAGGTAGATCTTTATGAGAACAAAAATATTCAAAGATTTGCTGAATATATACGTGACTTCTAAAATTGGGGCCGACATTTTTCTTCTCAGACTGGCTCAGACTTGCAGGGAATGTAGACAGAGATAAGTGGATATCAAAGAAGATAAAACCTGTGGAAGCAAATTGTTGCATTGGTTTCTTGACATCCCATATGTTTCTTTCATATGTAAATTGTTATTTCATCTTCGTCTTTAAACAAAATATTGAGAGATTTAAACGACTATGCCAAAGATTTGAAGCTTAGTAGAAAAAGTTATTAGAAATCAGATATGCTGTAATAATCAAATATCTTTGAATATACCTCAGTATAAAAAAAACATTTAATTGTGACCTCAGTATGAAAAAAACATTTAATTGAGAAAAGAGCAAATAACTGGTAATTGCAAAAATATTTTTATATATTCTGTCAAGGGATTGCAACAATTCCAAAACTTTAACCCTTTCATTACGTAGGGAACCATATGGTAACCATTCCTTCCACGTACCGAGTGTCTCTTGTAGTTCAGATACTGCTTTCGAACTTAAGACCGTCAGATAGTACAAGTTCAGCCCTCCGTGTTGAGATACTTTTTGCTCTCCTAAATGGCTCCGTAAGTCGTCAGCTTATCAGTGAAAACAGTAGTTTTTTTGCCATGCCTAAAAAGAAGTTTTTACGAGAGCGGACGTGAGTGGGATTGTCTAAGACCTAGAAATCTAAACAGGAAAAGGCTCAGTTCCGGCTAGTCCTTTGGGGCTGGGTGCTCACGTTGTCCTTCGACCGATCGACAATGGGCCACGGGGAATGAATTTCAAGCTGTACTTCGACATTTTTTACACATATATTGACCTTATTCATGCCTTACGCACCAATCAAGGTATTGAATCATGTGGGACGATAAGGAGTAATCTCAGGAAAGGTGCAATTTTGGAAAGTGTTGAATCATTGAAAAAGAAAAGGCTTGGAAGCTATGATTATAGGCTTGAGAAGCACGTGGAAGTTTCCATTGTGAAGTTTTTTGACAATAAACCAGTGCATTTGGCCTCATTGTTATGTGCCGTAGCTCCAGTCGACCAGTGTCAAAGGTGGGAGGGACGTACTCGTAGTCATATTAAGTTAGATCGCCCATGTGTTGTCCGTGAGTACAACAAGTCAATAGGTGGCCTAGACTTGTCTGATATGCTTCTGGAGCTCTACCGCAAAACATACGGTCCAAGAAATGGTACATGCAGATAGTCAATTATTTCCTTGACTTAGCTGTAAACAATGTTTGGCTTCTACAAAGGCGAAAGTGCGAAGACCTTGGTAGACAGAAAAATGTGCAAGGGGTGCAACTAGCCTAATTTTCTGCGGTAAATGTAAAGTTCGGTTGTGTCTGAATGGAGACATAAACTGTTTTATGAACTTCCATATTAAGTGAAATGAATCGATTTTATCCTAAGGTGACCATATGGTAACTATTTCTATTTCAGTTTGCAAATGAAATAAACAATTGAATTTGAAATTTACTTGAAACTAAGCTTATATTGACTATTATTGCAAGGTTTCAGAATTTTTCAAGCACTCCTTCAATGTTCAGGTCTAAAAGGGTTAAGAAATCGAACCAAAAGTTTTAGTAGAAATCGTTGTTAGAAATTGGACTTGCTTTAATAATCAAATATTTTTGAAAAGACTGCAGTGTGAAAAGACAACAAATTGCCTGCGGTTAAAAGACAAGCAACAAGGATAATCCATATAAAGAATCCATATATAGAAGCTTGCCGCGTGCTGAGTGCACATAGGTATCAAATATCTTTGAATAGACTGCAGTATGAAAATAAATTTAATTGTGTAAAAAGCAAAAAAACAGGTAATTTCAAAAATATTTGTATATACATTAACAAGGGATTACAGCAATTCAAAAGCCTTAAAAAACAAAACCAAAAGTTTAAAGTTTAGTAGAAATCGTTGGTAGAAATCGGACAAGCTAAAATAATGAAATGTCTGAATACATTGCAGTATGAAAAAATATTAAATTGCGTAAAGAGCAAAAACTGGTAATTGCAAAAATATTTGCCAAACTTGGTAGCATAGTAGAAATCGTTGTTAGAAATTGGACTTGCTTTAACAATCAAATACATATGAATAGACTCATTATTAGAAGACATTAATTAGTGTAAACACCAAAAAACTTGGAATTTCAGAAATGGATGTTATATTTTATCAGGGGAATACCAAAGTGCAAAGACTTTAAAATTGGAAACCAAAAGTTTGAAGTTTAGAAGATATAGTTGTTATAAATCGGACTTGCTTTACTAATCAAATATCTTTGAAAAGACTGCAGAATGAAAAGAAAACAAATTGTATGCAGTTAGAAGACAAGGGACAATGAGAATCCATATATAGAAGCCTACCACGTGCCGAGTACCGAGGCCCGGTGGCAAAGCCGTTGGGTTCCCGGTACTATAAATGTATATATATATATATATATATATATATATATATATATATATATATATATATATATATATATATATATATATATATATATATATATATATATATATATATATATATATATATATATATATATATATATATATATATATATATATATATATATATATATATATATATATATATATATATATATATATATATATATATATATATATATATCCTTATTAAAATATATAATAAATTATATACACGCCGGCGGCGTTTTCAAACTTCGGCGGCGTTCGGTTGATGCACCGGCTTGGCGCAGGGGTCTACTTGGAGTGCATATTAAACCTCGGTCGGGAAACATGTCAGCAACACGAAGATCCATCAGAAAAATAGCCAGCCACTTATTTCTGAAGTTATGAAGAAGAACAGGTGGAGTTATCTGGGACACGTGTTCCGAATGGAAGAATCAAGAATTTCACGCGAAGTGCAGCGATGATAGTCCTGAGGGCATAGACGAAGAGGGAAACCCAGCAATATGTCTAGACATACGTAAAACAGAGACCCAAGACACAAACCCAAACAGTCAGTATAACATCGGTCAACCAATATTTAATTAATTGCATGTCAGCACAACTGTCTTAGCTTATAAATGGGTTCACTCGCCTAACACTTTAGGCAGACAGGCCCTTTTAGGCTTTGGACGATTATTTGTCTTCTAATTCCCGGCGACTTGTTGGTCATCAAATATCGAATTCAGTTTTTGTTAGTGCAAATGTCTGAGTTTATGAATTGGGTTACTCGCCTTCCCTGACACTCTATGCAGATTAGCTAAATTAGGTCTTGGATGCTTGTTCGCTTTGCTATTCCAGGCAATTTGTTGCTAAACTAATATCTAATGAATTTTTTGTTAGATCAACTATCTGAGCTTGTGAATTGGGTTTCTTGCCTGCCTTTTACTTTAGGTAGTTTGGGCCCCACTATGAGGCTTTGGACGCTTGTTTGCCTGTCTTTCCACACAAACTAATTGTCCTGTGTCAATTCTAAATTCTCGGTCAACCTGCCTGAGACCATAGGTGGGCAATCTAATGGGCCAATGTCAGTTTCAAATTCTTGGTTGACCTGCAGGAAACTCTAGACCTTTCCAAAAGCTAACGCACAAGTATTTGTCCAATAAGTGAGCCATACTTACTCCCGCCGTTTACCCATGCCATTGAACCAAACATATTGAAAACTATAAATTTCACCGTTCGCCTACGAGTCCATCCTGGGGAAAATAGGATATAAGAACACCAGCCTCATTTATTTATTAATACCAAGATACGGTAAGCTTTAACAAGCTTGTCGCAGTAAACAATTATAAAAAAGTCTATAACAATGTCAATGACATAACAAAAACATACAGTAACTGAAAGCATTGAAAACAATATTACTGAAACATACAATAGCATACCAACTTAACTGAAATATATCTGTTAATAATTGAAACCTACCAAAAAGTAAGCATACAAAATACCTGAAAACACACTGTCACAAATCAGCTAATACAAAAGAAAAAAAATTCTTAAAATGGATTGTTATAGGACCCAGCATAGAGATCTGTAGGGGCTAAACTACTTTTGAAAGACTGGACCGAGGTACTTGCAACTATTTCTGATGGAAGTGAATTCCAAGTCTTCCACACTCGGCTAGACAAAGAGTTTTGGCCTAATCTTTTCTGTGAACATGGTGGGTAAATTTTGTGTTCGTTTCGACGGGTACTACTGTATTCTGTAAAAGTAAAAAAGTGAGTTGGGGTGGTATTATCAATATTCCTAACAATGCGGAATTTTTTTATTAGGTCGGCTCTATCACGTCTGAACTGGAGAGAAGGCTACTGTAGTTTTTGCATTCTCTGGTGGTAGGGTAGATGACTCAGGTATGGTATGAGTTTGGTGGCCCTACGTTGAACTCTCTCAACCCTCTCTCTATCTCTCTTATTAAGAGGATACCATACTGATGAGCAATACTCAAGTACTGGACGTACAGTGGATACATAAAGTGAAATCAGTGAATGAAGATTAAACTTAGAAAAAGTACGCCTTAGATGTAGTAATTGGTAATTTGCCTTATGGGTGATATCCGATACATGCTATTAAATTTGAGACTTGAATCAAAACAACCCCCAAGGTCACGAACATACTCCACGCTTAGAATTAATTTACCAACAACAAAGTAATGGTAATTTTGAGGGAGTCTACGCAAATAGTGCACAGCATTGCACTTGGTTTCATTAATGAACATAGAGTTTGTATTAATCCACTGTCCCAGAGCAACCAAATCCTCTTGAAGTAAAGAAATCTCATATTCACTCATGACTGACCTGTAGATTTTTACATCATCTGCAAACATTTTTATGGTTGAATTCCTAACAACGCCTGGCAAATCATTGATAAAAAGGTATAAGAGTACTGGCCCAAGACAACTGCCTTGTGAAACTCCACTTATGACAGACATAGGTGATGACGAAGCATCACCTACTGCAAACTCTTGGGTTGTATTTGTAATATAATCTGTTATCCCTGCTTTAGTTTGTGGGCCAATACCGCATAGTTGACATTCTTTTATCAGAAGTGAGATGGAAATTTTTTCAAATGCTTTGGAAAAGTCAATATAAATACAGTCAAACAAATTACCCTTATCAGCCATCAATTGAGAATCATGGATCACCTTAAGAAATTGTGTATTACAGGATCGTCGTTTACGGAAACCATGCTGAGCAGAATGCCATAACTTATTTTCCTCAAAATGTTCCAAAACTCACCACAATTTTCTCCGTTATACGGGAAAAGATTGATGTATTTGAAATTGGTCTGTAATTATTGAAATGGGACTGTGAACCATTCTTGTACAATGGCCTAATGATAGTTCTTTTCCAAGCTGAAGGACACTTATCAGATGAGAGACAAAGATTAAAGATATATGTGTGTGGTCCAGCAAACACTGATCCAAGTTCACGTAACATCACATTGGGAAATTTATCAATATCTTGTCCTTTCCTGGATCAAGATTTTGGAGTGTCAGATAAGTCTACTGGACTGTAAACTCTGAATCATGATGTAATTTTTTGTCCTACAACTCAGGAGAATAGGTCCAGTAAATTTTATTTTTTAAATTGTTTTCGGAAAACGAATGAAAAGTCAGATTGACACTTTCGTCCTTGGACAGCAGAGAGAATAAAGTCCAAAACTGAAGAATTGAGGGAAGAAGAACCGAGGAAAACCACAGTTCACGTGTGAAAATATGCTACCTATAACGATAGATAAAGAGCAACCTACACACAAGTTGTAGATGTCGATAATCAATAAATCACCAATAGGGCTCCGCAGTCGTGACGTCACAAGGCTACTATTGCGTGAATTTCAAAATTGAGGCGAAACGTGCCCAGGATTGCCACCGGTGACACTTGAGTGTCACTTTTGACACTTTTTTTAAAAAAAGGCACTTTTTGGGACACATGACACTATTAGGACACTTTTTAGCAAAAGTGACAATTTTTTGCGAAGTAGCAGTATTTTACAAATAAAGAATTTTTTCAGACAAAAAACCGGATGGAAAACTGTCAATGTAGATATGCATCGATATCCTTTTTCTGTCAGTTAAGATTCTCGTCTTAACTCCGCGAGTAGCAATTATTGGATGTAAGAATCTTTCTCTGCGGTGAAACACGTAAACGTGTTTGTCTCTATATGTGTGTCAGAAATTTTAATATTCTTATTCTTATCACTGATAAGCGAAGATCACCCAGTGATCTTCTGTGCGAAATACTTGGCAATGAAGAGGAAAGAGATAGGCATTTAACTGCAATGTGGTGGAGAAGCCTTCAATTGTTTTCAGTTGTTTAGTTCAACTATTGTGTGTTGTTGCAATAATTTGTAGGCTCATAGACAATAAGTCAGTCAAGCAGTTTGCAATTCTTGATTGGGTCCGAATTCAATTTTTATGTTTTACTAGTTGAGGTTTAACTACAATTCAAAGAAAAAAAGAGCAAGAAAAGCTAAGAGTGTATTTTTGCGCTACTATTTTAATAGCTGTTACTATGTTAATAAGTCACTGGGCCAATGACGGCTTAACTTTACGTGTCTTTTCATCGATTTCCGTGACTGGAGCTCTTGAAGCCCAGTGACTGAGAAGCTCACTGGTGACATCACACAACGACTCAGCAACGCAAAAACATTCACTGAGCTCACTGGTGTCCCACAAGAATATTTGGTGACGTTTTCAGTGACTGGGCCAGCGACGCAAAAATGCGCTCTAACATTTCCGTTCATATTTTTCATATTTTTTCTTTGAACTTTTGGCAATGGACAAATGAATATTCATGTATAACCATCATACTAAAAACAAAATTGATACCAAAATTTCCATTATCTTAAATCCTATGCAATCATTAGCAAAATCGCAATATAATTTAACTTTTTTTTCTTACTTAAATTTATGTTACTTCATTACATAAATTGAATTTGGCCACATTTTCTCATTTTAGTTATTTCATTTCCATTAATTTTCGATTGCAAATGTGCCTTCACACTGATACTCTAAATGCTCGTTCTTTATTATAAAGGTGCTTTCATATTGATACTTAAAATGCTAGTTGACGTTTCTTATGCCCTAGTCCCTGGAGACATCGTAAAGAAAAATTTACTAGGAGTGGCGAGAGTTCTCGTGAAACTTATTCTATTCAGGTTGTGATAAACAGATTAAATGATATAGCTGTCTTATTGTTTTTCCACAAGTTTTGCCAAATAAATTATTTGAAAGAGTTAGTGTCTGAACCACTATTAGTTGTGTTTATTATAGGGTAATCAAAAGCTACGATCTATGTTTGTGGCGTTCTCTTCAGCATTTTCGCAGAAAAGAAAAGTTTCAAGCACCTGAATGCACTGCAATGATCCAGATGGTCCATTTTATGGAAAAACTGGATAAAAAACTCTCAATGTAGATAAGTATTCCTGTCCCTTTTTTCCATTTTCTTGAAAGAAAAAAACTGAAGGTTTTTCCTCTTTTCTTTTTCCGTTCCTTTTTCACGCTATGAACAAAGACTGCTCAGAAAAAAAAGAAGAAAGTACTCTGTGGGACGAGTTCTCATTTTATATAGTAAGCACCATTTGCGTTTTAGCGGGTTTTTAGGAGGAGGGCTGGAAAGTTGTCAAGAGCGGAAGTGCTGCTCAGTGCAGGAAATCATCACTGACTAAGTAAAATCAAAATTTCTTTTTTATAGTTGATAGATGGCATTAGATCCAACATTTCATGTTGGAGGTTGGAGAATTTAAAGATGTGGGAAACCACATGGGGGTGATTCCAAGCTGATTGGGCAATATTTTCAATTTAACAAGCTTGTTGACATGAGTGCGAGCGACGCAAAGCGTCGTGATCGGCAAATTTTAGGAAAATGACACTTTTTATAAAAAATTGACACTATTTTGCCACCCATAGTGGCACCAAAAAAACCGGCTCAGTGGCAACCCTAAAGGTGCCTTTCACAGCCAATTTTTCTAGGAAAAAGGTAACTTTTAAGGTTTTGTATATGGCGATTAGCCTGATTTCTGTCTATCTCTTTGAATCAAGGAAATTATGTATATGTTGGTGATTGCATAAGTATGCCCAACTGACCTAGGGAATTATTTTCTAGACTCTTGGTACATTCAGGTAGCCTATTTTAGTCTGACTCAGATTAGCCTAATAGGAAAGTGTTCACATTAGGTTTTCATGCATAAATCCTAATCCGGATTATCTGAATGCACCAGTAGGTTGCCCTAGGTCTACTTTCTTCACCATTTAATCCTCCTTATGTCCTGCCTGCAGCAGTAGATAAATTTGGAATATAGAACTCTAATGAAAAAGCTAAGAAATAAACATACCATTCAATTCAGAATTCAATCATTTACCTCAATATAACAGTCATTTCTAGTGGAAATTCCTTTTAGAAATTTAGGGTAAAGGTGCAGATTAGCTACCCCTGATAAAAACAACTTATTTCTTACTGTATATTATTCAGTTGGTAATTCTACTTTAGCTACTTTTGGTTATCTTGGAAAGGAGTTTGGTTAGGAAAATGAAACTTTCAGGGATAGATCTACAGGCTAAAGTATGTCCTGGGAAGGTATTTTGAAGTACCTATCTCCACTCCTTCTCCCTCTAGAGGGTTCTGACCTTTGAAAATCTGTGTGTAATAAAAGTGAAACATTGTAAAATAGATCTTGTGATTAAAATGAAGTCCAACTAAATTGTTTCCAGCCTCACAATTTTGCTCAATCCTCATTTATAGAGTTTTAAAGATATGAAAATACATTTCCTAAATTTTTAAAATTAACATTGATATGGCTTAAAATACTACTCAAATAACAGGAATTACATTTTCAGAACTAAAGCCAGAGAAAAAGAATCTTATAACTGAAAATTAAGGTAAAATGTTGTTTTGTCAAAATTTCAATAGGTATAGACTTGTCATGTAGGCAAATTTCAGAATCCTCTAGAGGGAGAAAGAGAGGAGATAAGTACTTCAAAATACCTTCCCAGGACATATTTAGTCCTGTAGACCCATCCCTGAAAGCTTTGTTATCCTAACCTCACCCCTTTCCAAGATAGGTAAAAGTAACTAGAGTAGAAATTTACCATATTCTGGTTCTATTGGGCAGTACATTTGCACCTTTACTGCAGGGGTTCCTTCTCAGTAAATTTTGATTGAAGAATGATTATGACATAGCTAAAAAATAATTATACCATTTGATTCAGAATTCAATTCAGTATCCAAATATGACACCAATTTCCTCTGGAATCTCCTAGATTCTATAAATCATGCTTTGCAGGAGACAAAAGGATTCAAGGTCAGGCTGCGGGGTTGTGGCTGTGGTGGCTTAGACCCTGAATCCCAAGTGAGTCAAAAACTAAACTGAAACTAGGTTTTTCAAATTCCAGAAATTTCTAATCTGGATATTCCAGAATTTCTGGAATTAATTTCCACCAGAAATGATTTTTATATTTGGATAGAGGATTGAATTCTGAATCAAATGGTATGTGTATTTCCCAGCTATCTCATTATGGTCCTATATTCTAAATTTACTGCTATCCCACTATGGTCCTATAGGTAAAGGTGCAGATTAGTGACCCCTGGTAAAAAAATTGTGTTGAATTTGAATTGAAGTTGTCAAAAATTTTGTGGTAGGTTGCATAGGTTGCATCAAGACATGGCTAATTGTAAACAGACTAAAACCAAGACAGATTGTCTGAGTAATTGAGAAGCAAAATGTTTAACTGGCTAGGGGCATGGGTAAATGGCAAAAGTATGCATGACTCTTATTCGACACATACTTGTTTGCTAGTTTTTGGAAAGGCATGTCAGTCTAAAGTCTCGGGCAAGTTGGCCAAGAATTTAAAATTGACATATGACAGTTAGATTACCTGTAATGAGAGACAAACAAGGTACACCTGTCTATGATCTTAAGAAGGTTGACCAAGAGTTTAGAAATGATATAGAACCATTAATTTGCTTGAAATAAGAGGCAAACAATTGTTTGAAGCCATCTTTATCTTTCAAATAGTAACTATTTGTTGCCTTAGCTTGGCCCTGCATTCTGAGAAAATTTCAATTTTTCACAAATTTTTGGGTCACTTGCCCAAGACTCTTTGTCACTGTCCCAAGCTTAGGATTGTCACTGTCCATAGAGAAACAAGAAATTTCTAGATTTACTGACAACTAATGTTTTCCTCAGTGAAATATTTCCATCGTTGGCACTGAGGACAAGATATCAATAAGGGCCTAAGTTTTACTCCAAAGTGAAAATCTATCAAAGTTAATTTGAATACGTCCTAGGCCTAATTCAAATAGAAAAGACATGGACTAGACATGACTCGAGAATCATTTGTTTATATTATTCTGAATTTAATATATCATTTGTTGGTAAATATTGACCAGTTTCCATAAATGACCCATGTATAAAGTGAACATACCAATTGATTTAGTAAATGCTTTATCATTGTATGTTGTACCAGACAAATAAATTAAAGTGATTACTTCTATGTATAAGAATAACACTGCTGTGGTTAAGGTAGGAAATGAGGTTAGCAGCTGGTTTTGTATTAAATCAGGAGCTAAGCAGGGTTGTGTTCTATCTCATTTTATATGGATTATTTTGATGAACTTTGTCTTAAGGAGCACAGGAAAGGCAATGGGAGACTGCAGAATCAAATGCGGAGGAAAAGGTCTCCTGGACTTAAATTATGCTGATGATTTAAGCATTCTAGATAAAAGTGTGAGCAAAATGAATTAACTTTTAGAGGTTTTGAAAATTCAGGGTGCTAGAATAGGTTTGGAAATTAATTTTAAGAAGACTAAGTCCCTAAGGAAAGGAGCAAGTGATGATGAAAATGTGACGTTCGATAATAAAAAGATTGATCAGATGGGCAGATTCTCTTACCATGGTAGTATTATTATTAAAGATGGTGGGAGCAGTGAAGATGTTAAAAATAGAATTGACAAGCTTCGGTGTGCTTTTTCTCACTAAAAAAAAGTCTGGAAAAATAGAAAGATAAGTTTCCAAACCAAGATTAGAGTATTAGAAGCTATAGTAATGACAGTGGTTAAAAATGGCTCTGAAGCATGGGCGCTCTGTAAAGCAGATGAAGATTTTCTAAATGTTTTCCAGAGAAATTGCTTATAGATTGTTTTGGGTACCTGGCTGACTGACTGTATTTCAAACAGTAGACTGTACAAAAAAATGTGGTTCAATACTGCTTTCTAGGGCTATAATGGAAGACTTGAGGTGGCTAGGGCACATTTTGTGGATGAAGGATGACAGATTGCCAAAGATTGTCCTTTTCAGCCAGGTGTCTAGGGCTAAACAGAAAGCAGTTTGTCCTTGTCTGGGGTGGGAAGATATTATAAAGAAAGATGTAAAGGAAATGGGAACTTCCTTGGAGGGTGTAAAAAGGGAGGCTTGGAATAGATTGGGATGGAGGAGGAGCGTGCATAGCTGTGTTGGCCTCAGGCGGCTTGGTGCTGTGGTGATTTGTTAGTAGTAGTAGTAGCATACCACTTGATGCCTTTGTTATGCTCTTTCCAAGTATAATAGGCTAATTGCTTTACTTACAAATTCAATTTTAACCTAATGTCAGGTAGATTGAATAGGTACAGGACCTGCTGAGATTTTTTTGTGGGGTCCTCTATATATATATTAAATGTTTAAATAAAATATT